>NW_026867582.1:0-93227 GCF_020745735.1 Hemiscyllium ocellatum | reverse complement strand
GGTTGATGGTATGAAGCAGATAGAATGATCCTCAGGCAGGAACAACAAGATCCCGCAGGGTTGACACAGAGAGGGGTGTGGGGAGAGGTTAGCAGGGAGGTTGGAGATTGAACAATTCAAACAGTTCCAGGAAAGAGGGAGATATCCAGAAGTTGTAGGAAGTGAATCTACAGGGAAAGTGAACAGGGAGGAGATGGGAAGGATGGGGATTGAAGGAAAGATGTGGGACAGACAGAGACAGAGAGAGTGAGCTGGGGACACCATGGGAGAGGTGGGAGCTGGACAGCAAGAGGGAGGCAGTGACATCTGTGGGATCAGACTGTGCAGCAGCTCCCTCGCCATCTTTCTGCCCCTTTGCCCCCAGCCCAGAACTTGCCCCTTGTGATAAATATCCTACAGAGACGGCCTGAACCCCACAATACTAATGCCTGTGTGTGTGTGTGTGTAAATGAACAAGGAGACAGGCCAGTTTCTGATTGTTCTCTCTCTCTCTGAATGTTTCTGGCTCTTGTCTGACGATTCCAGGCGGCAGAAATGATTTGATTCTCTCAGTCTCTGCACCGTCCTGAGGTTCAGCTCCCGGATCCAATCTCCTCCTCTGGAACTGACAGAGACAAATAAAAATTGATTGGAAATAAAATCCAACAGTGGTACTAAAAGCACAGCAAGATCCCAGTGCTCTTTGGCCTTCCACAATCTCTCACTTCACTGTGATACTGGTTCAGTTTAATTATTGCATCATTAATGCATTGCATCACATCACAGCAACATCGAAACACAAAGAAATCACAATAGACCAGTTAACCAGAGGCTAGAAATACACACAGCAAGATCCCACTGCAGCAGTGTGACATCAGACAGATCGTGTGTGTCACTGGCATTGGTTAAGGATTCGATTCTGTCTCCAGGACAACAGAGGGACCAACCCGACTGCTCAACAAATTCCAAACACTTGTCCCTCTGTTCCCCCCTCTCTGTAACCCCCTCACTCTCTCTCCATCTCTGATACCTCTATCTGTTACTCCCCCCCCGTGTTCCTTCTCTCTCTCTCTCTCTGTTCCTCCTCGCTTACTCTCCATCTCTGAGATCTCTCTGTTCCCTCTCACTCTCTCTGTCCCCTCTCTCTCTATCTCTGTGATTTGTCTTTGTGTGTTTCTCTCTAATTTAATCCTGTACACTGTAATCTTTATTCCCCTCCACTTTAAATAACGACGGCTCATTTATCATCCTACCCTCTCTATGACCCACATTCCTCTGACATTGTGACAAGACTTTACAGAGGGTCAGATATTTTGGGTAATATTTCCCTCCTCGGGAGTCCTGCCTCACAGATCCTGGAGGTTAACCTGTTTGTGTCACAATCCCAAAACCCTGGTTACTTTAAACCCAGGCTTCAAACCCATTTTAAAAACGACAGGGCCACAATCTGACAGGACCCAATTAACCAGAGGGACCTACAAACCAGGCCTCTACACTCCCCCAACCCCCGCAGTGGAGAATAAACCTTGGGATTATAAACAGACCACCTCTCACCTGGGCAACGGGGGAAAAAATACACCCAATGCCACCCTCACCCTGATGGCCACCTTTGTGCGTGGCTGCATCAAGCTGTGCGTGGATCCCCGGTACGCAAACACCAAGTATCATTACGTACTGAGGTTCTACCTGTCCCCGGTGTTGCGAAGCATGGGCCTGGCCTCGCTGCCGTAGTTGGATCGTTCCGTATCACCTGTCCTTCGTGGAGAAATTTCTGAAGAAAGTTTGTGAGAAGATTTGGAGCTCGGGTGCTCGTTGTTGTGGTTCTGTTCGCCGAGCTGGGAGTTTTTGTTGCAAACGTTTCGTCCCCTTTCTAGGTGACATCTTCAGTGCTTGGGCGCCTCCTGTGAAGCGCTTCTGTGCTGATTCCTGCAGCATTTATAGTAGTTTGAATCTGCCGCTTCCGTTGTCAGTTGCTGTCCGCTGTAGTGGCTGGTATATAGGGTCTAGGTCGATGTGTCTGTTGATCGAATTTGTGGATGAGTGCCATGCCTCTAGGAATTCCCGGCTGTTCTCTGTTTGGCCTGCCCTATAATAGTGATGTTGTCTCAATCGAATTCATGTTGTTTGTTTGTCATCTGAGTGTATGGCTACTAGGGATAGCTGGTCGTGTCGTTTCGTGGCTAGTTGGTGTTCATGGATGCGGGTTGTTAGCTGTCTTCCTGTTTGTCCTATGTAGTGTTTTGTGCAGTCCTTGCATGGGATTTTGTACACTACGTTGGTTTTGCTCATGCTGGGTATCGGGTCCTTTGTTCTGGTGAGTTGTTGTCTGACAGTGGTTGTTGGTTTGTGTGCTGTTATGAGTCCTAGTGGTCGCAGCAGTCTGGCTGTCAGGAGCATTTCTGAACAGGAGGGTCACCTGACTAAGGACTGTCAGGAAACAAAGAGCTGCAACCTGTGTGGAGAGGCGGGCCACATGTACAAGACCTGCCCAAGACGGGAGGGCCCCACTTACGCACAGATGGCTGGAGGTGGCAATGTGAGCCGTGGACCCCCAAAGACCAGCAAGGTCCACCCAGACAGCAGGGAAACAGAGACTGGTGGCACCCAGAAAGAAGAACAGGCTGGAGTGGAGGAGGCAGCAGCCAGCGGGGAGACACAGCAGCTGATCCTAGCTCTAGCTGGGCAGATGGAAGCAATGGAGGAGGAGGTAATCGAGAAGGCAGAGGAGTGGATACCTGTTAAAAACAGGAAGAGAAAATCCTGCCAGGCCCCCAAAGCCTCCCAGCAAAGGGGGAAAAGACAGCTGCATGAGGGAGAGACAGACAGCGCTTCGGATGGGGAAGACGGGCGCAAAGAAGGTCACCACCAACAGAAGAAGAGACAGAGCACCGTAGATAATGAGGAGGGCATTTCCTCCCAACCAGGAAACAACGGACCCCCCGAAGTCCACCCTCCACCCAGTGAGAACCAGGGGGTACCCACTGCCCCACAACTACAGGTAACTGGAAGCTGTGATCCTCTGACAGTCCCGTTATCAGACACAGAATTGGACGGTGCGGAGCCTTGCCTTGGCTCAATGTCACCAGAGCGGGTAAATGACCCCAGTGAGGAGCTGGATAGCTACCTCAGCCCAGTAAAGGTCCAGCAGTTCGAGCTCACCTGGGGATGCAGACAGCTCCCCCAGAGACAGGACAGTCAAATGGACAATGGTAACCCCATAAACTGGGAGTTAAAGAAGGTTCCTTTGCTATTGTATAACAGGGCACCCACTCAGTAGGTGGGTTCCGCTGAAGCCACAGCTAAATAATAAGAGACTGGATGAATAATAAAGGGACTGTCAATAGGATAATGGTAAATTTGTTTAATTCAATCTGTTTATTTGTAAGGTTAAGACATGCAATGTGAACAACATGACAGTTATCAAAGATTTATTGCAGTGTATATGTCTATGAATGACATGACAAATTGTACAGGTACCAAAGATTTATTTTATGAATAAAGTATATTTTGAAATTTAAAAAAAGGATGTGTACTGCCTGCAGGATTTCCCTGGGGGCAGGGTATTTCGACGTGACCTTCAGGAGTGTGAAGCAGTGCGAGCAGCTCCTGAAGGTCTTCAAGGAGAAGGAAGGGGAGCCTCTGTTCTCCATCTTGTTGGCGGTCCCGTTGTGTGTGCTTCCTGCGCAGAGGAGTCGGGTTGTTACAATCCATGTGTACAACCCTTACGTCCCAGCGGCAGACGTGCTGACCTTCTTGAAGAGGTATGTCCAGGTCGAAGGAGAAAGCACCGATATGGTCGATCCTTTCGGGATCTGGACGAGTAAAAGTCAGGTCAGGGTAACCCTGAGGGTCGATGGCAGTGGGAACATCCTCCACCCACCCTCCAGCTTCACCATCGGAGGAAGCAGAGGTTACCTGACGTACGCAGGGCAGCCGTAGGTGTGCCGAACCTGCGGGAGGTCAGGCCACATGGCGGCCGACTGTAAGGTGACCGTCTGCCGAAACTGCAAACAGGAAGGCCACCCGACCAAGGATTGTAAGGAGGCCAAGAACTGTAACCTGTGCGGAGAGGCGGACCACATGTACAAGGCCTGTCCAAGACGAGGAGCCACCACCTACGCACAGATGGCCAGAGGTGGCAACACGAGTCGTGGACCGACTAAGACCAGCAAGGTACCACGAACAGCACGGAAACGGTGCCTAGAGGCACCCAGAAGGAAGAGCAGGCGGTAGTGGAGCAGAGGGCAGACAGCGGGGAGGTGCAGCAGCCGATCCAAGCTCCATCAAGGCAGACGGAGGAAATGGAAGAGGTGGAATCAAAGGAGGCAGAGGACTGGATCACAGTCAAAAACAGGAAGAAGAAGCCTCCCGGGGCCCCCAAATCCACCCAGCGAAGGGGGAAGCGACACCTACAAGTCAAAGACTCAGGCAGCTCTTCCGATGGTGAGGATGGGTGCAAGAAGGGTCCTCCCCAGAGGAAGAGACAGAGCGCTGTGGGGAGAAAGGAGGGCAGCACCACCCAGGAAGGAAAGGACGATCCCTCTGAGGGGACGGGTAAAGGCCTCCCACTACCCGGTGGGAACCAGGAGGTACCCACCGGGCCACAGCTCCAGGTAACTGGGAGCAGCGGTCCTGTGACAGCCCCGCTGTCAGATGGAGAACTGTTCAGTGCGGACCACGGGCCCGACACAAAGACACCAGAGCGGGAAATGGCTCCAGCGTGGAGCCGGACAGCTACCTCAGCCCAGGGATGGTCCAGCAGTTTGCCGTCACCACGGGGATGCACACAGCTACCCCAGAGGAGCAAGACCAGCAGCAAATGGACTGTTAACCTTGTAAACTGTTAAAATGGGGTTTAAAATTGCCAGCATCAATGTGTGTAGCATCAAATCGGCTACGCGATGTGTTTCAACGATGGCCTTCCTGGCCAGTGTTAAAGCCGACCTCCTGTTTCTGCAGGAGTGTGGGATACCGCACCTCAGCAGCTACAGGAGATGGTCGAGTTTGTGGGCCCATGGGCTGTCAGTTTGGTCGGGGGGCAACGATAGCCGCGCCTCCGGCCTGGGTATCCTGTTGCGAGGAAGCAACTTCACCATCTCCGAGGTTAAGGAGGTGGTGGGCGGGCGCCTCCTCGTCGCCGACGTTATGTACAAGAATGCTCCCCTGAGACTGATCAATGTGTATGCCCCAGTGGGTAAGAGTGAACGGTTGGCCGTCCTGCAGCAGCTTCCACTGTTGCTGGCTACGTCCAGGAGGGTCATTCTGGCCGGAGACTTCAACTGTATCATTGATGCAGATGGACGATCCGGCGGGGGGACAGTAAACTGGACGCCACGTCCAGAGCCCTGATGGACACGGTAAAAGATGCCAAGCTGCACGACGTCTTCAGCACCCCTGCAGATGGAGTGCAGCGTAGATACACCTGGTCACGGGCAGACGGGTCTATCTGCTCAAGGATAGATTACCTGTTTGTGTCCCGAACGCTCTCGGTTAGAACCACCGACGTCAAGCCGATGTTCTTCTCTGACCACTGCCTCCTACTGGCCGACTGTCACCTACAGGACGAGCAGCAGGCGGGTAAGGGAACGTGGAAGCTGAACACTAAGCTGTTGACCCCGGGAAACATTGAGGAGCTCAAGAGGGACTACGCAGGTTGGAGAACCGTGATGCCCCTCTTTGAGTCTCCAGCAGACTGGTGGGGAACAGTTAAAGGGAACATCAAGAGGTTCTTCATCCTCAAAGGTGTTCAGGAGGCGAGAGAGAGGCGCGGAAAACTGTCCCAGCTCCAGGAAAGTATGCAGAACCTACTCCTGCTGCAGACGATGGGGGTCGATGTCACGGAGGACCTCAAGGAGGTGAAGGGCCAGCAAGCCTCGTTCTTTTCCTCGGAGGCTTCCAAGATAATCTTCCGGTCCAGGGTCCGCTCGGTGGAGCAGGACGAGACGTGCTCACGCTTCTTCCAGAAGGTGCACAAAGAGAGCTCTGTGCTCAGCAGCCTGAAGGAAGAAGACGGCTCGATAACGTCATCTCAGGCTGATGTCATGAGGATCAGTAAATCCTTCTATGCCAGTCTGTATGACGCGAAGCCGACCGACAGCGCGGCCTCCCAGTCGTTCCTGTCGTCTATCGCGGAGGTCTTAGACGACAGAACACGCGAGAGGCTGGACCAGCCGCTATCTCTGGATGAGCTGACCAAGGCCCTCGAAAAGAATAAAACTCCCGGAAGCGACGGCTTACCAGTCGAGCTCTATTCCGCTCTGTGGGACTTGATTGGCCAGGACCTGCTGTATGTCAGTATGCTTCGGACAGGAACCATGAGTAAATCCATGAGGAAAGGCATCATCACCCTCATCTACAAGCGGAAGGGGGAGAGGGAGGAACTCAAAAATTGGAGACCGATCACACTGTTGAATGCGGATTACAAAATCCTGTCAAAGGTAATCGCTAACCGGGTCAGGGCTGCTCTGGGGTCGGTGATTCACCCTGACCAAACCTGTGCTGTGCCGGGCAGGAAGATCGCTGAGAGTCTCGCACTCCTCAGGGATACGATCGCCTACGTGCAGGACAGAGGGTTGGATGCCTGCCTGATCAGCCTGGACCAGGAGAAAGCCTTTGACAGGATATCACACGGGTATATGAGAGATGTTCTCTCCAAAATGGGCTTTGGGGAGGGAATCTGCAATTGGATCAGACTGCTCTACACCAACATTGTCAGTGCAGTCTCAATCAAAGGGTGGGAATCAGATAGCTTCCCAGTCAGATCTGGAGTCAGGCAGGGCTGCCCACTCTCTCCTGCCTTGTTTGTGTGCTGCATAGAGCCATTTGCCGAGTCCATCAGAAGGATGCGAGCCTGAGAGGGATGACTACTCTCGGCAGGGGGGGCCTGCAGGATAAGGCCTCCCTGTACATGGATGACGTCGCTGTTTTCTGCTCGGATCCGCTGTCCGTGCGCACACTCATGTGCATATGTGACAGTTCGAACGGGCCTCGGGGGCCAAGGTAAACCGAGGCAAGAGGGAGGCCATGCTCTTCGGGAACTGGGCCGACCAATCCTCGATCCCCTTCACCGTCAGGACCGACCACCTGAAGGTGCTGGGTATTTGGTTCGGGGGGCTGGGGCGTGCGCCAAGTCTTGGGAGGAGCGTATCAGTAAAGTGAGGCAGAAACTGGGCAGATGGAGGCTACGGCCGCTCTCCATCACGGGAAAAAACCTGGTCATCAGGTGTGAGGTACTGTCATTGCTGTTGTACGTGGCACAGGTCTGGCCTATTCCCAGAACCTGCGCCGATGCAGTCACCCGGCCACTTGGCAGAATTCCTCATCGCCAGAACTTTCCAACAAGCACCAAGACATGGCTTGGCTGGTGATGAGAAGGGCTCTGCCTGTGAGATCCTTTATGCATGCCCGGACACTCAGCCGCACCGCACGCTGCCCTCGAAGCGGCTGCGGAGGGGAAGAGACTGTCACACATCTCCTTCTGGAATGTGCCGATGCCTCGGCGCGGTGGGGAAAGACCACCGTGTAACGTCTGCCTGCCTAACGAAGAACAAAAGGCAGTTGGGCTCTGCTGACGCCTCAGCTAAAAAAATGTTATTGTACAGACCTGTAAATAGGAACGATTACTCTGTTTCGGTATGCAAAGAAATGGAATGTTTATATGTGTATGGCATGTCCACTTGTATAGATCATCAAAGTATTTTATGAGTAAAGTATATTTTTGAAATTAATGCTCTGGCTTTTTTAGCACCTGGTGGGGTGAAGGTGTCTCTGGGTGTAGCAGCATTTATTTCCTGTCCCTAGTTATTCTCCAGAAGGTGGGGGATGGGCTGCTATCTTCATCCCTGCAGTCCATGTGCTGTAGGTGGACACATACTGCCTACAGCAAGTCTGATGCTTGGAATACTGCACCCAGAAATGGGCACAGAGATGTCAAGGAAGGGAAGGGAGGAGTCAGAGATGGAGGAAGTGAAGGTAAGAGTCTGGTGGAAATTGGAAGCGAAATCAATAAATGTTTCCAGTCCTAAGCTGTCATGGACTAGGCCAGAGCCCCTCAAAATATCTGAAAATGTAGCCTAGACCCTAACTTTTTCCTATTTTAAAGGAAGATGTGAAGTGTGTGTTATCGATGTGATGCAGCTGTTCAAACCACTCAGCTTTAAACAGAATTTATTTAAACACTCCAGTTGAAACATGAGCAAAAGACAATGGACTTCAGAACTTATATCCGACCAGATACAGTAATTATTATTAATTAACTGTTCCGAGACTGTCGCATTCCATAAAATACCCCTTGGCAAAAAGATCAATTCAAACACAGATTCTTCCAGGCTGGAGGGAACCACACCCAGAGAGAGATTTCAGATAAAGACAGAGGAATCCTTTCCTGAAGCTTGTAACTCCCCTGGACTCTCACATCTTGTGATTGCTCCAGCTAAAACAAACTAGAAATAACCTGAACTGGGAGACCTTGCCACTCCCCTTCCATTATTAAACTACACGCTTCAGCCCCTCCGCCTTTATGAGCTCTCCTCAATAAAACCAAGGAACACTAAACTTCTGTTGTCCCACAGACGGGGGAGGGAAGCAGTGCCGATGATCCCGTCGATATAACTGAGACAGAATAATGGGTAGGGTCAGGGACAGGAGCGGAGCAAGCAATGTTCCACAGAACCCACAAAGCGGCAGAAGAAACTGGGGCTAATGCGGGTTCCCCGGCAACCCGTCTGACCTGAAGAAAGTGAGAGGAGTCAAAGGAAAAGTTGCTCAGGGTGAGGATGAGCCCATCACAGGGATAAAACAGAGAGCTTTACAGGGTAGAGGCCGTTCAGCCTCAGGGAGTGGAAGGTCAGGACGGATGGTGAATACATGACAGGGAGGTGGGGCTGGGCTAGGGAATGGAGTCAGAGGGAACGGGAGGGGAGGAAGGTTCCAGAAGGCTGTGGGGATCTCGAAGTTGTTGCAGCTTGTGCACCTTGATGCCTCAGAGGAAAAGGAAAGGAAGAAGTTTCTCGGGTGGTGACAGGTGCTACTGCAATGTAAGTCTCTCTCTTCCTCTTTCCCATTGCCATGAGCTCTGTGCTCCAATCTTTTTCCTTATCTTCACCTTCCTGTTGATCGGCTTCTTTGGCTTCACCTTCTTCCCAGTGCCAGAGACTCGGAGAAAGATCTTTGACCAGATTGTGGCCATTTTCTGCAGAAACCTTTCTCTCCTGGACCAGGAATTCAAGCAGAACAGCACCGCACTCGCATCCCTTGATGATGGCTCCAGAGTGTGAGAGAGGGAGTGTGTGTGTGAGTGTGTGTGTGTGTGGTGTGAGAGAGAGAGAGGGAGTGTGAAAGAGGGAGTGTGTGTGTGTGTATGTGTGTGAGAGAGAGGGAGTGTGTGTGTGTGTGTGTGTGAGAGAGAGGGAGTGTGAGAGAGAGAGTGTGAGTGTGTGTGTGTGTGTGTGAGAGGGAGTGTGAGAGAGGGGAGTAGGAGTGTGAGAGAGGGAGTGTGAGAGAGGGAGTGTGTGTGAGAGAAAGACAGAGAGAGGGAGAGGGGAGGAGTGAATGTGAACATGAGGGAGCTAACAATGGAATAAGAGGCAAGAGGATAGTTTAAACTCAGCCTCAATGTTCACTTTAAATTGACTCTTTAGCAACTGGGGAGTGGTGCGAGAGCTGGTGGATGTTGCTGGGATGGGGAGGGTGGGAGAGCTGGTGGGAGTTACTGGGAGGGGTGGGAGAGCTGGTGGGTGTGAATGGGAGGGGAGGGGTGGGAGGGCTGGTGGGTGTTACTGGGATGGGGAGGGGTGGGAAGGCTGGTGGAAGTTACAGGGATGGGGAGGGGTGGGAGCGCTGTTGGGTGTTAATGGGATGGGGAGGGGTGGGAAGGCTGGTGGAAGTTACAGGGATGGGGAGGGGTGGGAGCGCTGGTAGGTGTTACTGGGATGGGAGGGGTGGGAGAACTGGTGGGAATTACTGGGATGGGGAGGGGTGGGAGAGCTGGTGGGTATTACTGGGATGGAGAGGGGTGGGAGAACTGATGGGAATTACTGGGATGGGGAGGGTTTGGAAAGCTGGTGGGTGTTACTAGGATGGGGAGGGTTGAGGGAGCTGGGGGTAAGTACTGGGATTTAGAGTGTTGGGAGAGCTGGTGGGAGTTACTGGGGTTGGATGAAAAGACGCAGAGACCTCTTCCAGAAGTAGACAAGTATTTCTCCAGATGAAGAAAGTGAAACCCATTCTCTCAGTAAATAACACATTGTTGTGCGAGCGAGCTTGCTGTGCTCCAAGTGTCTGCTTGTTTCGCCCTTAAAAGAGTGTTCAGCTGCTGTCATTGAGTGAAAGCACTGGTGAACAGGAGAGAATGCTGCAAAGGCAGCAGGGGTTATGCCCGAAATGTTGATTCTCCTGCTCTTCGGATGCTGCCTGATCTGTTGTGGTTTTCCAGCACCACACTCTCAACTCGGATCTTCAGCATCAGCAGTCCTCACTTTCTCCTAGAACGCTGCCAATACAGAGCAGCCCCTGGAAACAATTAACATTGACCCCTTTTGGAAGATTTCTCTTAAGGTACAGTTACACTCAGCCAGGTCTCTCCATTCCCCTCCCCCACCAACATAAAGGACGAAGCTTCTGGTGAGAGGCTGATCTTTCTGGCTATGAGCCACTTTGCCAGCGAGGGGATTCAGGGCAGTGGTCATACATTGGAATGTTCAGGTTCAAGACCCACCTGCAATGGAGCAGAACATGTCCAAAAAGCAGGTTTATTTTTTAAAGACAATAATTAAAATGGAGTTTGATCACTGAGTGTGGCTGGTTTGGTTTGCAGCTAAAACACATGAAGGAACACCAAGAGCACAGATGTAAATTTAAGTTCATTAACTTAGTCATGTGGAAACATTGGTGCTTTTGCTAACTTCAAGTCGTGTCCGTTGAGACTTTCTGCTAATCTATTTCTATCGTTACAGTAAGACACAAGCAGCTTAATTGCCTGTTGAGGGAGTTCCTGCTGTAATTTCTGTCCGACCGTGAAACCAAAGTTGTCTTGGTGGGTGCACTGAGCTCGGCACGGCCAGCCACTGGGACATTTTGTGAGCATGTACAAATATTTTTTTGACTACATCTATGTTTCTTATTCCCCACTCCTCGCAGCTGTTGGGGTTCCTGGTAAGTGTGGGTTGGAAATAGTTTGAGACAGAATTATTGTTTTGAGTCCAGGATGACTCTTCTTCCAAGTCCCACTGAGTTTCTCTGGGATTTCTGTTTCTCACTTCAGCTTTGCAGCAGGGCAGAGTTTCTGCATTTATTTTGCACCTTGCTCGACATTATTCGATGATGTTTACATTTGTTGGTGAAAAGTGTCATGGTTTGTTGAAGGTTTTCACCTTGGGCTCATCAGGACCATTTGCAAGAATCCCATTATAGGGCAAACCCACCATGTAGACTTCACAAGAACATGCAGGATAACTGTTGGTGTTCCCCTTGAATTGGTATTCTTGACAATGGACTTGATGACAAGACAAAAACCTTCAACAAGCTGAATTCTATTTTCAGCAAGTCATAGACTTGGAGAGATCAATGATCGAGGGAGAGGAGGGGATGGGTTGGGGTGAAGATTTAAGGTGAGGTGCAGGAGATTTGGGAAGGGATCTGAGGAAAGATTTTCTTTTCACCCTAGATGGGGAGGGAATCTGGAACTCACTATCTGTAAGGGGGGCAGAGGCAGGAGCTCCCATAATGTTGAAGACATATTGAGACGTACACTTGCAATGCCAAAGTATTAAAGTGTATGGGCCAAGTAGTGGAACATAGGATCAGAACAGTTAGCTGACAGTTTATGACCAACACAGACTTGAAGGGCTGAAGGGTCTTTTCCTGTTGACACAGCAGAAGATCCATTGCTACTTTATCCCCTCTCTACAGCAGCAACTCATCATCTCCCTTATTTCCACCTTTTCTCAGTGATCTGCATTTGTTCAAAACAAACATGTGTTCAGCATCCATTTCATTTCTGAAGACGTAAACTCAGCCCATCCCACGCTGTAGGCAGCAGCATCTACACCCTATCCAGTTACTGTGTAGAAATAATGTTCTCTTGTGTGGAACTGAGTTTCCTTCTCTTCTGATATCAGGCAGGTCTTGTTTTCCATTCCTCTGCTACAGGGGACCATGTTCGCAACTATTCTCCCCTGTTCCTGAACCCACTTGAATTCGGAATAACTTGACCAAAACTCCTTCCAGACTTCTCCTCTCCCAGGAAAATAGCTCCATCTTCTCCAGTCTATCCAGGAACCAATTTTTATAAAAACCTCATTATACACTCTCAAATCACTTCACATTGTTCCCGAGATGTTTTGCCCTGATTGAGACACAATACTGCAGTTAAGGTGGTTTTTGATACAAGTTACTTGTGAAGTCCTTGCTTTCTGTTCCCTACGCACTTAACGTCAAAGCACAAGATGCTGCAAACTTTATTCACTGCTTTCCCAACATGCCATGCCACCTTCAATGATTTGTGCTCAGATCCCCGGAGTTCTCTGACACCTTGGAATCGCAGCCGTTTCTTTTTATTGCCTCTCCCCGCACCTGCTGCCAAAATGGATTAATTCCCCCTTCTCAGCATTGCCTTTTGTGTCCATGCATTCTGCCTTTGTCCTTTGGACGGTTAACACTCCCACCATCAACACTTTACAATCCTCTGAAAGAATCGTCTCGTCCACAAAAGTTGAAACTGTGTCTCGTACATTCAGATCTGTGTCACTGATATTCATCAGGAAAGCCACAGGTCCTGGAAGAGAGCCCTGGCTCCCCACATTATAAACTTCCACTCCTATGTCTTATGGTCTTATGGTCTTATGGATGATCAGCCATGATCTTATGGGATAGGAGAGCAGGATGGAAGGGCTGAATAGCCCACTCCTGTTGCTATATTCCAGGTTTCTATGTTTTGACAACAGTTTGAGGAATACAGTTTCAAAGGCAAACAATCCCACTGAGAGAAAAACAAACTCCTTATCTCTATGTTAAAGGGTCAATGATTCAGTTTGAAACAATGACCTCCCAAGTTCTGAATTCTCCGCCAGGAGGAAATACTACCCTCTCCACATCCATCCTGAATCCTCGTGAACTTTATGTGTTTCAATCATGTTCCCTCGGATTGTTCTGAACCTCAGTGGACACTGACCCAGATTGTCCGACATTTTCTCTGATGACATCAGGGACAGAAGTTTCCGAGGGGATGTGAGCAAAACATGAGGGTGGTGGGAATCTCAAACTCGCTGCCTGTGAGACACCGAGATGCAGAAACCCCCACCAGCATTGAGGGGTGCACTTGTGATGCTCAGCCATACAAAGTTATGGGCCAGGTATTGGAAATGGGATAAGAATAGGAATGAGAATGGTGGTTGTATTTCACTGGCGGAGATGTGATGGGCCGAAGGGCCTACTTCTGAGCTGCAGATCCCTATGACTCTACTCCAGTCCCCTGTATAATTGAAAGGTAACCTCTCTACTTTTGTATTCAGTTCCCTAAACAATAATATCCTATGAGTTTCCCTGATTACTTGTTGTACCTGCAATATTAACCTTCTGTAATTCATACACTCCTACACCCAGATCCCTCTGCACCTCAGAGCTCTACTCTGAGGTAATACGGTGGCTCGGTGGTTAGCACTGTTGCCTCGCAGTGCCAGGGACCCTGGATTATTTCCAACTCTCTGCGTACCGTCTGTGTGCAGTTTGCATATTCTCCCCGTGTCTGTGTGTGTTTCCTCTGGGCGTTCCGGTTTCCTCTCACAGTCCAAAGATGTGCAGGTTCGGGTGGATTGGCCATGCTAAATTGCCCCATAGTGTCCAGGTGAATTAGCCATTGGAAAGGCAGGGATACAGAGTTCGAGGCGGGGGATGGGTATAGATAGCATTCTCTTCAGAGTGTGGGTGTGGACTCAGTAGGCTGAATGGCCTGATTCCACACTGTAGGGATTCCACACACCGTAAGCATTGTATTTATTACATTCCAATCTAATGGGACTGGGTCCGAATCAATGGAATGTTGGTAAATGAGAGTCAATGTGCCAACTACCTCACTTCTACTTGATCCAAAGAATGGCGTCCATCTGGATCCTGGGGATTTTCAGTCCACAATTCCAAATGCCTTTATTGGAAATATCTTTAATTCCTCTCTACATGACATTTCCTGATTTGTGACTATTTCTGGGTCTCACATTTCTCCCTAAAATGAAGACCAGCATTTACATACCACCTTCTCCACGCTACTGTTAACTCTGCTTTCCCTCCACAGATGCTGCCAGACCTGTTGAGTTCTTCCACCAATTGTTGCTTTTGCTGAGGGCAAAATGATTGTCCAATTCCCTTCCCACCTCCTTCTTTCCCCAGCCTCACTTTTTGATGCATGAACGTTCACTTTCTTGATTCTGGATTAGTGGTGCTGGAAGAGCACAGCAGTTCAGGCAGCATCCAAAGTGCAGTGAAATCGATGTTTCGGGCAAAAGCCCTTCATATTCCTGCATATTCGATTTCGCTGCACTTTGGATGCTGCCTGAACTGCTGTGCTCTTCCAGCATCACTAATCCAGAATCTGGTTTCCAGCATCTGCAGTCATTGTTTTTACCTTGTTCACTTTCTTGACTCCTTTTTTAACCATCTATAGATGCACTTGCGAAAACTTCTGATACTTCTAGAAATGTATCCCTTCCTATTAATCTCTCAATATTTCTTTGCTGGTTTTCTTTATATCTTTTCCAATCTCCCAAATTGCTAGCAAACTCTGGGCAATTCCATGCTTTCTTCTTTAAGAGAGAAACATTTTGAATTTTTCTTTTCTGCTTCATAAAACCACAAACTGCAGCTCAACCCAGTCCCCCTGCCCCACCATACAAACTGGAGAATGGGACACCTTTCTCAATAGTACAAGAGTACATTCCAGAGAATACAGGCAGGTCAGTTTAACACCAGGGCTGTGTACACTTGGAATAACCTGGAGCAGATCAACACAAATCCAACTGGGGAGGGTGGATATGTTTAAGGAGAGTCAGTGTGGATTTCAAATTAAACTAATGTGACTGTGCCTGATGAAAGAAAATAAATGATTGATGAAGGTACGGCTGTGCCAAGTGTTTCACAAATTATTACCTGAGAGGCTGGTTAAAAACTGAAGCTATTGTAATAAATTGCAGAAGGCCACCATGGAGAAAGACTGTATTCGGACAGAAACGTGCTGTGATCATAAATCAATGTAACTGGCAGACAGCAGAGCGGAAGCCATGTTGTTTTTATTGCAAGGTTCAGCATTTTATTCTTGTTTTATGTATGTTTATATACGAATGCATTTGGCATTCAATACCGAGAAAAAATGTCACCATTTTCTTTGAAACAATTTTGGATTTGGCAGAGATAGTGAGGTTGATACCAGCCAACAGCATTGGGGCCCAGGCAGGCCATGATTAATATTAGTAGGAAATAGCAGAAAGTGGAGAATGGAATTGAACAGACCTAACGATTGAGTGATGGAGTCTGGCGTAATAGGCCAAAGAGAGGGAACATCGATCAAACTACAGAGTAGATACTGCTGTCACTGGGAATTTGAAATATAACCTCAGTAGGTCTGGTAGCATCTGTGATGAGAGAGCCAGAAACCAACTTTCCCACACCAGTCTTTGAGCCATCAATGGCTCTCCCTAATCTGATTGGCTCTGTGCCAATTAACTCTTGGCATCGAGATTAATCCAGATGTCTGAGGTTTCAGCTTCTTTATTCGACACTGAGCTTCTGAGAGTGACCGGGTTGAACCTTGCTTCTTGCCTGGTATATGTTGCTTATCCCTACGTGGATCCTGCCGATCCCATTGCTGACTTGTCTTTAGCCCTGACCATAGACCCTGAACCCCAGCATGGGAAGGCAACACAGCCTCCTGGACTCACGTTCAGTGACGATCCCTGTGAGGCCCCGACTACAATTCCAGTGCTCTCAGTTTCTCCCACTTGATTGGCTTCCGGTTCCTCTGGTGTTACAGTCGTTACTCTTGCCAAAGAATGAGCCTCCTGTTCTGCGGCAGTCTGTGTCCCTGTCCATACCTCACTCGTAATCACACTCTCCTGTCTCTGAGCACTGACCAAAATCAGACAATCCAACCCTCCAAGCTGCGACAGCCTCTTGGTGCAAATTATCCAACGACTCTTCCCCCCGAGCCAGGGCAGTGTCTATATGTCACCCTCCAGCCCGTGTGCTGCAGCTGTGAGAGATGGTTCATGCTGCTGGCCTTAATGTGTTCCAATTAATTGGTTCTTTTTCTCAAATTCAAAACATTGAATGATGGAGTCCGACAGCACAGAGACAGGGCCTTTGTCCCAAACTGGTCCGTGCCAATCAAAATGTTCATCCCTTCTAACCCCACTACCCTGCGCTTGGCTCATATTCTTCTGAACTAAACGGAACATGCACAGACACTCCTACACACACACGCACAAACAAACACACACACACTCCTATGTACACACACACAGTTGTACACAAACACACACGCACTCACACACAAACACTCCTACACACACACTCGTACACACACACTCCTACACACACACACACACACACATACTCCTACACACAAATACACGCAGGCACGCTCTCCTACACACACACACGCACACATGCACTCTCTCACAGACTTGTATCCCTTTACACTCACCGACTCACATATACACTCTCTCTCAGGCACTCACATCCCCCTCCCCCCGCCCCCGTCAGTTCAACACTGGCGTCTCCAAACCATCCTTTCCTGTCCATGTATTTGTGCAAATGCCTTTCAAATGTTGTTAACATACCTGCCTCAGCACTTCTTTTTAAAATTAGATTCCCTTCAGCGTGCAAATAGGCCCTTCGGCCCGACAATCCATGCCGACCATCCGAACAGTAACCCACCCAGACCCATCTCCCTCTGACTAATGCACCTACCACGATGGGCAACTTAGCATGGCCAATTCACCTGACTTGTACATCTTTGGACTCTGAGAGGAAGCTCATGCAGACACGGGGAGAATGTCCAAACTCCACACAGACCAGTCGCTCAAGTCATGAATCGAGCCCAGTCCCTGGCGCTCTCAGACAGCAGTGCTAACCACTGAGCCACTGTGCAGCCTCCCTCTGCTGGCAGCTCATTCTATATATGTACCACGCTCTGTTTAAAAAAGTTATCCCTCAGGTTCCCTTTTATTCTTTCCCCACTAACCTTTTACTGATGCCCTCTAGTCCTCAATTGCCCAACTCGATGTAAACGAGACTGTGTGCATTGACCCAGTCCATGCTGATCATGATCTTATACATCTGTACAAGTTCACCCCCACCACACCAGTCTGCAATGCTTTAAAGAATAAAGTTTTAGCCTGTCCAAACTCTCCTGAAAACTCAGACTGTTGAGTCCAGGCAACATCCTTGTAAATTTCTTCCGCACTCTTTCGAGTTTAATAACATCCTTTCAATAGCAAAACTGAACACAACACTCCAAGTGTGGCCTCACCAACCTCCTGTATAACTGCAACATAACTTCCGAAACTCGATACTCAGTGCCCTGACTGATGAAGGCCAGTGTGCAAAAAGCCTTCTTCCCTGCCCTGTCTAACTAGGACTCCACTTAGATTAGATTAGACTTACAGTGTGGAAACAGGCCCTTCGGCCCAACAAGTCCACACCGACCCGCCGAAGCGCAACCCACCCATACCCCTACATTTACCCCTTACCTAACACTACGGGCAATTTAGCTTGGCCAATTCACCTGACCCGCACATCTTTGGAGGGTGGGAGGAAACCGGAGCACCCGGAGGAAACCCACGCAGACACGGGGAGAACGTGCAAACTCCACACAGTCAGTCGCCTGAGTCGGGAATTGAACCCGGGTCTACAGGCGCTGTGAGGCAGCAGTGCTAACCACTGTGCCACCGTGCCGCCCACTTAGGGAGAATTGAGCACCTCAACTCCAAGGTCCCTCTCTCCCACTACACTCCTTAAGGCTCTACCATCCACTATGAAACCCCTCCCATGATTTGACTTTCTAAAAGGCAAGATCTCATAGTTATCAATATTAAACTCTATTTGCCATTTCTCAGCCCACCTCCCCAGCTGATCAAGGTCCTGCTGCAATTTCTGATCACCTTCCTCACTGTCCATGAATCTGCCTATTTTAGTGTCATCAGTAAACTTACTAATCATGCCCTTGGACATTCTCATCCAAAACATTGATATCAATAACAAACAGCAATGGGCCCAGCTCCGACCCCTGAGGCACTCCAGTCTGACAAGTATCCTTCCACTATTACTCACTGCTTCCTGCCATCAAGCCAATTGTGTATCCAGCTCCCCCGGATTCGATTCGATCTAATCTTCCAGAGCACCCTCCCTTGTGGAACCTTATCAAAGGCGTTCCTGAAATCCATATGGACTACATCTTCTGCCCTGCCCTTGTCAACTTTCCTGGTCACTTCATCAAAGAACTCTAACAAATCTGTGAGGCACGGTCTCCCATTCACAAAGCCGTGCTCACTACTCCAAATCAAACCCTGATTTCCCAAACACATGTATTTCTTATCTCTCAGAGTCTTCTCAAGTAACTTACCCACCACAGATGTTAGATTTACTGGTTGGTAGTTCACATGTCCATCTTTGTAGCTGTTCTTGAATAATGGCACAATATTCGCTACCCTCCAGTTTTCAAGGACCTCACCCGTAGCTAACGATGATGCAAAAATATCAGCCACGGCCCCTGCAGTTTCTTTTCTCGCCGCTCGCAGTGTTTCCAGGTGAAAGCCTCAATATCTCTTGTCATCCAGGATTCCCTATTCCTGCCACCCAATCCTTTCACCCTCCCAGGAACATACACACCTTGTACTCCAGCAATCTCCCTTTTAAAGGCCTCCCACTTGCCGGAGTTTCCTGAACCTGCAAACAAACTGCTCCAACCAACCCCTGTAAGCTCTTGTCTAATTCCATCAAACTTCACCTTCGCCCAATTCAGAACTTGAACCTGTGGATCAGTTTGGTCCCTCTGCATAACTATTGTGAAATGAATAGAACCATGGCCACTGGTCACAAAGTGTTCCCCCACTGTTCTATGTTCTGTGTCCCCTCTGTGACCTGTCCTGCCCCATTTCCCAAAAGGAGATCGAGGTTCGTCCCTTCCTGAGTAGAACCCACGATATACTGCTTGGGGTAACCTTCCTGAATGTACTGAACAAATTCCTCCCCATCTCAGCCCTTAATGCTCTGGCATTCCCAGTCTATGTTGGAAAATTAAAATCTATGTCAGCCCTATTGCTCCTGAAAGTCTCCCCAGTCTCCCTGCATATTTGTTCCTTCAATTCCCTTTGACTGTTTGGGATCCTACAGTGCAACCCCAATAACGTCACCATCCCCTTCTGATTTCATAGCACCACCAACATAACCTCGCTGGATGACCCTTCAGTTATTTCATCTCTGATTACTGCTGTGATACTCACATTAATCAAAAATGTATCTCCCCTCCCCTCCTCCGACCCCCTCTGTCCCACCTGAAGCTCCTGTACCCTGGTACATTAATCTGCCAGTCCTGCCCCTCCCTTAGCCATGTTTCTGTAATGGGTACAATCTACCAGCCTCACGTACCTATCCACTCCCTGAGTTCATCAGCCTTCCCGGTCAGCCCTCTTGCATGGAAGTAGATGCAATTTAATCCAATAGGTATTCCTCGCTCCCTGTCATGTTCCAGTCTGACCTGTCTCTTCAAATCCCTCTTTCTGATTCCTGTATCTCCTTGAGCCTCACATTTGCCTCCCTGCTGTTGAGGATCCCACCCCCCTGCCAATCTAGTTTATACCCTCCCTTGGAACATGAGCAAACCTGGCTGTCAAGATATTGGTCCCCTTCCAGTTCAGGTGTAACCCGTCCCTCTTAGACAGGTCACCCCTGCCCCAGAAAAGATCCTAATGATCTCCAACTCGGAATCCCTGCCCCTTGCACCAATTCTTTAGCTACACATCCATCTGCCGTATCCTCCTGTCCTTCCCCTCACTAGCACGTGGCATTGGAAGTAATCAGGAGATTATCACCAATGAGCTCTTGGTTTTTGACGCTCTTCCTTGCGCTCTATAATCATTCTGCAGGACCTCATCCCTACTTCTACTTCTGTTATTTGTGCCAACGTGAACAATAACTTCTGGCTGCACACCTTACCCCTTGAGAACATTCTGCAGCCGCTCTGAGACATCCTGGACCCTGGTGCCTGGGAGACAACACACCATCCTGGATTCCCATCAGCACCCACAGAATCCCCTCTCTCTGTCCCCCTAACTATCGAGTGTGCTATCACTAAGGTCCTGTTTCCCTTTCCCGTTTCCCGCTCTGCCCCAGAGCCAGTGGGATTGCCACCGACCAGGATACTGCTGCTTTCCCCTGAACGGTAACACACCTACCCCACCCGCCCCCAACAGGTTCCCAAACGGATACTTGTTTGTGAGGGGAATGGCCACAGGGGATTCCTGCCCTAACTGCCATCTCAGCTGCTGTCAGACTGAAACGGAATGTTAAAAGGACGTTACCGGAGCTTCCCTGGATTTTTTACTGAGCCGCTGCTCTCTGAAACCTCCCGAAACAAAGCCTTACTGCTCACACTGCTGCCAACACATTGTCCAACAGCACAGCTCTCTCCCCCCACTCCTTATATGCTTTAGTTAGAGAGGGAGGGAAGGAGGGGGCATAAATCTGAGGGAGGGAGTAAACATTTTCGGGGGAAGCAGGGCATTACGAGGCTGCGGGGATTGCAGAAACAGATCACGGGGGAAGGAAACTTGGGTGAGAGAGGGAACACAGGGATGATGGGATAAAGAGAACATGGGGGAGGGGAGACAGACAGCAGGGGGAGGGAAAGTAGAGTGTGGGGCGGGGGAAAGGAGAGTGTGGGGAGGATGGAAAGGAGAGCGTGGGGAGGGGGAACGGAGCGTGTGAGGAAAGGAGTGTGTGAGGAGGGGGCAAAGGAAAGCGTGGGGAGGATGGAAAGGAGAGCGTGGGGAGGGGAGAATGGAGAGCCTGGGGAGGGGGGAATGCAGAGCATGCAGAGGGAGGAAAGAAGAGTGAGTGGAGGGTGGAAAGGAGAGTATGGTGAGGTGGCAAAGGAGAGTGTGGGGAGGGGGGAAATAGAGCGTGGGGAGGGGGGAAATGAGATTGTCAGGAAAGCAGATTATGGGGTGGGGGGAAAGGAGAGTGTGGGGTGGGGGGAAAATACAGTGTGGAGTGGAGGAGAAAGGAGAGTGTGGGAGGAGAGGAGAGTGTGTGGGGGGAATGGAGAGAGTGGGGATGGTGAAAGAAGAAGGTAGGGAGAGGGGAAGGACAGTGTGCGAAGGGGAAATGTAGCAGCCCCCTTGATGCTAAAACATTGGTGGTCATGGACAGCTATATCCCCAACAACTTCCCCATCAAACAAAGGAGAGCCCAGACAGAAAGGCAGTGGGTCTTGCTACACAAAGAAACCAACGGGAACAAGCCACCCAAACAAAGAACAAGAACAAAGAACAAAGACAATTTACAGCCCAGGAACAGGCCCTTCGGCCCTCCAAGCCTGAGCCGATCCAAATCCACTGTCTAAACCGACTCCTAAGCATCTGTATCCCTCTGCTCCCCACCTACTCATGTATCTGTCCAGACACATCTTAAATGAATCTATCGTGCCTGCCTCTACTCCCTCTGCTTGTAATGCATTCCAGGCACCTACTTACCTGTGTGTAAAATACTTTCCATGTGTATCCCCCTTAAACATTTCACCTCTCACCTTGAACACATGACCTCTCGTCATTGAGTTCCCTCACCCTGAGAAAACGTTTATCGATATCCGCCATGTCTGTAACCTTCATGATTTTGTAAACCTCAATCAGGTCCCCCCTCAATCTCCTTTTTTCTAATGAAAATAAACCGAACCTACTCAACCGCTCTTCATAGCTAGCACCTTCCATACCAGGCAACATCCTCGTAAACCCTCTCTGCACCCTCTCCAAAGCGTCCACATCCTTTTGGTAATGTGGCGACCAGAACTGTACACAGTATTCTAAATGCAGCCAAAACAAAGTCTTGTACAATTTTAAAATGACCTGCTAGCTCTTATACTCAACACCCCGTCGAATGAAGGCAAGCATACCATATGCCTTCTTGACCACTCTATCCACATGAGCAGCCACTTTCATGGTACAATGGACCTGAACTCCCAGATCTC
The DNA here is from genome assembly GCF_020745735.1 of Hemiscyllium ocellatum. Taxonomy (NCBI): domain Eukaryota; kingdom Metazoa; phylum Chordata; class Chondrichthyes; order Orectolobiformes; family Hemiscylliidae; genus Hemiscyllium; species Hemiscyllium ocellatum. Next base: position 71,020 of record NW_026867582.1, on the reverse strand, counting down.
TCTGCTCATCATCTTTTCCCAAGGCTCTTCTGTTTACAGTCTAGTTTGCTCTAGAATTAGATTTCCCAAAATGCATCACCTCATATTTGCCTGGATTGAACACCATCTGACACTTCTCCACCCAACTCTCCAGTCTATCTATATTTTCCTGTATTCTTTGACATTCCCCTATGCTTTCTGCTACTCCACCAATCGTCATTTCATCTGCAAACTGATCGAACAGACCAACAATGCCCTCTTCCAGATCATTTATGTATCTTACCATCAACAGTTGCCCAGCACTGATCCCTGTGGAACAGAACAGTCACCTTTCTCCATTTCGAGAATCTCCCTTCAACTACTAGTCTCTATCTCCTGTTGCTCAACCAGTTCTTTGTCCACCTAGTGAGAACACCCTGCACACCATGTGACTTCACTTTCTCCATTAGTTTACCACAGGGAACCTTATCAAATGCCTTATTATATATGACATCGACAGCCTTTCCTTCATCTACCAACTTGGTCACTTCTTCAAAGAACTCTATTAAGTTGGTAAGGCACGATCTCCCCCACACAAAATCATGTTGCTTATCACTGATAAGCCCATTATTTTTCAAATATAAATAGATTTTATCCCTCAGTACCTTCTCCAGTAACTTCCCCACCTCTGACGTCAGGCTCACTGGTCTGTAGTTATCTGGAATATCCCTACTACACTTCATGCACAGGGGGACAACATGAGCACTCTCCAGTCCTCCGGCACTTCTCCTGTGTTAAGGATGCAATAAAGCTATCTGTTAGGGCCCCAGCTATTTCCTCTCTCACCTCACTCAGCAACCTGGGATAGATCTCATCCAGTCCTTTGGGATTTGTCCACCTTAATATCCTAGAGCCTAACCAACACTTTTTCCATCCTAACGTCAACGTGATCCAGGATAAATAAACTTCTACCTTTAATCTCAAAATTCATCATGTCCCTCTCCTCATTGAATACTGATGCAAAGTAATCATGGAGAATCTCACCCATTTTCTCAGGTTCGACACACAACCTTCCTTCCTTATGCTTTAGTGGACCAACTCTTTCTCTCGATACCCTCTTGCTTCTTATACATGAAGAAAAGGCCTTGGGAATCTCCTTAATTCTGCTCGCTAAAGTTATTTCATGAGCCCTTTTAGCCCACTTGATTCCTCGTTATAGATTGTTCCCACCTCCTGATATTCCCCCAAGACCCATTCTGTTCTTCGCTGCCTGGACCTTATGGATGCTTTCCTTTCCCTCTTGGCTAGTCGCACGATTTCTCCTGTCATCCACAGTTCACGAATCTTGCCTTTTCTATCCTTTGTTTTCAAAGGGGCATGCCTATCCGACACTATCTTCAACCTATCTTTGAAAGCCTCCCACACAGCAAATGTGGACTTCCCTTCAAATAGCTGCTTCCAATCCTCATTTCCCAGCTCCTGTCAAATTTTGATGTAATCGGCCTAGGCCCGGTTTCGTACATTTCCCTCAGGACCACTCTCATCTATGTCTATGATTGACAGTGTTTCAGACAATTAACGGATTCTCCGGATTGGTCCGAACTTTTGAACGTTATGAAAAACCATCGACCAAGGCACAAAAACAGGGTTCACCTGCAGACGGTTTTCTTAAATCTTCTGGAGGCGTTCTGAGGAGACCAGCACGGCAAGGGTCAGAGACCAGCTGACCAACCAGAGACCAGCTGATCACCCAGAGAGAGAGAGTGAGGGAGAGAGAAACCAGCTTCACAGACTCAGAAACAGAGAGAGAGAGAGAGAGAGAGACATAGAGAGAGGGAGAGGGAGAGAGTCAGAGAGACAGAGAAGGAGAGAGAGAGACAGAGAGAGAGTGAGAGAGACAGAGTGAGAGAGAGAGAGAGGGCCAGCCAGACAGAGACAAAATGAGAGAGACAGAAAGATAGAGAGAGAGAGACAGAAAGAATGAGAGGCAGAGAGATAGAGAGACTGCGTATATTTCCAAGCGACTCAGGAGTTAAAGTGCCAGTAGGGTTACAGATAGCATGGCTGTAATTAAAGGGTATTGTAACATGATTCCTGATAAAGAAGGGACTGTGTATATTGGGATTGGCTCATGTTTGTACTGATTTGACCGTTTCGGTATTGGTGACACCTGGGCACATTCCCATTGGAGTTGTCGAACTTGTTTGAAAAAGGAATTGGACAACATCTTCATCTCCGGAATTATCTCATGAACTTCCACTGAGCTGTCTCCAAAGCAATTATATCCCAAAATTGTTTGCAAAACTCCAGCTGAGATTGTTGTCCTGCCTTCTACACTTGCAGCAACACTCCCCGACCTTTATACTCTATTCTGTTTATAATAAATGTCAAAACTCCATTTGCCTTCCTTGTTGGCCGAAAGTAGATGCAATGATCAGAGGGAGGTCAGTGAAGTATCTGGATAGACAGTGACAGTAATGGGGAGGTCAGTGATGATCCCACTGTTAGAGGTCCATCTTGTTCACTGAGACCCCTTCTCTCAGGAAAGATAGTATGCTGTCCTCACTTGGCCCTTCATATGACTCCAGATCCTGGAAAATTGGGAATGGGGAATAAATGCTGACCTCGCAGTAATGTACACCTTCAATGTGTGAGAAGAATCAGTGAGTGCAATGTTCTTGTTTAAAGTGGGCAGCTCCTACCCGAGAGGACAGAAGGACAGCTCGGAGACATATTTTCACACTTGGAATGAACTGCCTCGATGCAACATCAGTTGAAATAATTGTCAAAAATCACACAACACCAGGTTCCAGTCCAACAGGTTGAACGTGTCCACCCCAATCCCACACCAGCACCTTCACATCATGAAATAGGGTGTGATCTCAGGATGGGGCTCATGGTGTTTGAGTGGACAGTGTTATTGCTGGTAGATTCTAGATTCTGCTTTTGTTATTTCATTATCACGTAACCCCCCTCTGTAATCAGGATTACACTTGTTACTGTAATGGGTTTGTCAATTCCAGAAATGTGTAAAACAGCAACAAAGCCGAGCAATGCTGTCACCTCGATCTCCCCAAGGAGCTCCCACACAGTATAAGGCAGCGTCTCTGGGAATGCATCAGCTCAGAGTCTCAAACAAGGAGCTTGTCAGCTGCCTGAAGGGACAGATCACCTCACACAGAAAAATGCATCAACCAATTGATCACGTGCAGAAAGTGTTCTACACCATCCTTGCTTTTACTGGCATCCCAGGTATGGCGCTATGACAATTGAACTTGTTTTAATTTGCTGCTGATCTGCTCTCTGGTTTTACCGTTTGAACAATAACGTCTCCAGCTCACTGACTGGTCACCCTTATCCAGGCACCGGGACAGTGACAGCAATTCACTGAGCAGCATTCTCGGTACAATCCTACACTGACAGAGACTCCCAACCTCACTGCTGCTGCAGCATTTTCTGTTCTCAGTGTTGTGTCATCTGTTCCAGTTTGATATGGCTTCAAGGTATGAGGAGAGATCAGGCAGGTTAGTTCTGAAGAAGGGTCACTCGACCCGAACTCTGTGCTCTCTCCCACAGATGCTCTAGACCTGCTGCGCTTCTTCTGATTTCATTCCGTAAATGAAGCCAGGTTGATGGAGAATTTTGAAGGTTAAGGGATGATCTGAGTGAAGTCCAACAAAATATTAAAAGGAAAACATGAACTATTTCTACTGGTTGCAGATTTAGAACAAAGGATCATAGTCTGTGAATGGGGCTGAGAGCGTTCAGGAGAGATGTCAGAAAGCTCTTCTGTGCACAGAGGGTGGGAAAGGTTTGGAACTCTCTTACACACACACAGTCATGGATGCTGCATCAGTTGGGTATTTTCAATCTCAGACTGTTTTTTTTTTGGCAAAGCAAAGGAATTGAAGAATTTGCGCCTTGTTCTGATTTGTAAAGCTTCATCTACCATCGCTTCCCGAAATTCTCTCCTCACACTCTTTGGTCAGGAGATTGACATTTTGACAGATTGCCCTCCTGGTCCCTCCACATTGAGATGTTGGTGGGTAGATTTACAGTGTAAATATTACAGTAAACCTAAAACTCCCACATTGTCATTAAGGGAGTCCTGCATGCTCTGCTGTACTGCCCATGTTTAAGATATATGGTGTAGTTGTGTTTGAAATCTCACACAGGTTCTGGTGACCTGTTTTATAATCCTGCCATGGCTCCGATCAGGATTAAGTCCAATGACAGGATCAGGGGATAACTGTTTCTCTGGAGAAGGGGTAAGGTTGGATTATTGATAGTCCAATTGTGAGTCCTACAACTGATTTTGGATTGAGGATTCTAATGGGGTTCTGTACCTTACCACGCAACCAAAGAAAATCATAGACTTCCTTCTGCTCTCCTAGGAGTGGCTGTGAGCTCAATATCTGTCTAAACTCTAGAATCTCGAGACTGACTGGGCTGGAGGACAATCTGGAGTTTGTGTTAAAGTCTGATACTCAAACTCACTCACACCCAACCACTCACAGTCACACAGTGCATGGGATTTTGTTGGTAAAACCTTGTTGTTGCTCTCTGGAATGGGTAGGGGGTATTTCTGATCAATAATTTGTTGTTTCTTTTCCCATTTGTCTCCCACAGTAAATTTGCTAGCAGTTACAGTCCTTTCCAGGCAAAACTGTGGTGTTTCCCCTTGCACTACCCGTTACCTGGTGGTTATGGCAGCTGCCGATCTGATGGTCATTATTACTGAGGTTATACTGTGGAGATTACCTTTCTATTATTACCCGCAGTCTTTCCTGGACATCACTCCTGTGTGCAGTGTTATTGGGGCACTGGGTCGTGCTGCCACGGACTGCTCTGTCTGGTTCACCGTCACTTTCTCCTTTGACCGATTTGTGACCATTTGTTGTCAGAAGCTGAGAACAAAATATTGCACTGAGAAAGCTGCGACTGTGGTTCTGGCAACAACCTGCACCCTGTTCTGTCTGAAAAACATCCCCTTCTATTTTCAATATGAGCCTGTGAGGATAATCAACAATGTGCCATTCTACTGTAAAACAAAGTTAAGCTACTTTACTGAGACTTGGTGGGTGGTATTAGATTGGCTCGATACAGTTTTAAACCCTTTACTGCCATTCGCTTTAATTCTGTTGCTCAATGCTCTGACAGTCAGACACATTTTAGTGACCAGTCGAGTCCGGAAGAGGCTGAAGGGTGAGAGCAAAGGAGAGAATCACAGAGACCCAGAGATGGAGAGCAGAAGGAAGGCTGTGATTTTGCTCTTCACCATCTCTGGGAGCTTCATCCTCCTGTGGTTAACTGTTGTTCTGGTTTTCTTATATTATATCATTCAAGGAATCAATCCTGACAACTCGCCTTTTCTAGATCACTTCAGTGATGTTGGTTACATGCTGCGGAACCTAAGCTGTTGCACAAACACATTTATTTATGCAGCAACATTGTCTCAGTTCAGAGCGAAGATCAGTAACGCAGTAAAATACCTGGTTACACGGATTCCTTGTGTTGTGAATAAATAAAACTCCTCAGTGAAACCCACAGGAGGGTCCGACTGTTTCCAAACCATGAAATGATTTTGTTTTATTCACTCGTGGGATGTGGGTATCACTGACTGAGTCTGTAGTTATTCCCCATGCCGAATTGCCCCTGAGAAGGTACTGCTGAGCTGCCTTTAACACTGATGGAATAACAATATATTTCTAAATCAGGATGGTGAGTGACTCAGAGGGGAATTTGAAGGGGGTGATGTTCCCATCTATCTGCTGCCCTTGTCCTTCGAGGTGGAAGTGCTCGTGGGTTTGGAAGGTGCTGTGTGAGGATCTTTGGTGAATTTCTGCAGTGCACCATGTAGTTGGTAAACACTGCTACTACTGAGTGTCAGTGATGGAGGGAGGGGATGTCTGGGGATGTGATGCCAACCAAGCGGCTGCTTCATCCTGGATGTTTTTTTTCTGGTGGCAGAAACCAGAACAAAGCAGCTGCTTAGTTGGCACCACATCCACAAACACCCACTCCCTCCACCACTGTTTCTCAGCAGCAGCAGTGTGGACCAGCTGCAAGATGCGCTGCAGAAATTCACCAAAGGCCCTCGGACAGCATCTTCCTAACCCACAAACTCTACCATCCAGAAGGACAAGAGCAGCAGATAGATGAGAACGGAAATCCCTGCACATTCACCTCAAAGCCACTCACCATCCTGACTTGGAAATATATCACCGTCCCTTCACTGGGTCAGAATCCTGGAGCTCCCTCCCTAACAGCATTGTGGGTCTACCTACACCACACGGACTGCAGTGGTTCAACAAGGCAGCTCACCCCTACACATTATGGATGAGCAACTGGGAACAGGCAGCGTTCCCAGCCAGGTCTGGACCAGTGATGCTCACGTCCCGCGAGTGAATAAGACAAAGTGCATGCAGGTAAATGCAGAAACAGCAGTGAATCTGATCAGCACACCACTGTCTTCACTGGGGATGTTAGGGATGGGCCAGAAATGCTATTTTACTCAGAGATCCCTCACATCACATGTACAAAGTAATAATGGTTGATATTGACAGTCGAATTTAGGATTAGCAGCATCATCAAAAAATTGAAATTGAGCATCAGGTATATAAGAGTGTCAAAGAATAGATAATGATAATAGATTGGCAGCTGATGTAAAACTTTGGTCATTATGCAAATCAGATAATGGTAATAAGACAAGGACTAATTCTCTCCCAAAATTGCAAACGTAGATCATACACTCTGAGCTGAGGTAATAAATGAGAAATTATGATTTATTTTATGGGTGATGAATAAGATGGGAAAAAGTGAGGACTGCAGATGCTGGAGATGAGAGCTGAAAATGTGTTGCTGGAAAAACGCAGCAGGTCAGGCAGCATCCAAGGAGCAGGAGAATCAACGTTTCGGGCATGAGCCCTTCTTCAGGAATGAGGAAAGTGAATAAGATGGGACAGCCACAGGGAGAGCTGTGGGAGCAGAGTCCCTGTGTATATTTAAGAATGAGAGAGTTGGATCCTTGTCGGAGCTAATTACTGCAGATGCTGGGATCTGTACTGGAAACAAAAAATGCTGGAAATCACAGCGGTCAGGCAGCATGCATCGAGAGAGGGCAGGCTAATGCTTTAAGTTTATCTCCATCAGAGATAGATCCTTGATCAGTTGGGGAATCGGAAATTTAAGAGAAAAGGCAGGACCGTAGTCTGGAGGAATGTTGGATCAGCCACGTTCCCATGAATGGTGGAACAGTCTGGTGGAGCCAAATAAATAGTAGGTCCGAGGGGAGTACTGAGGATCAAAGGGAGCTTGGATCGCTGAAGCTGTTAGCACAGGTAGACAGGATGGTTAAGTAGGTGTATGGGATGCTAGTCTTCATTAGCCAGCGATTAGAATATCGAATATAGAACACAGAATCTGTAGAGACCCCAGAACGTTGCTATCTTATAAATGAGGCCTTCCTGAGGAAATGGAGACCATCACACATTCAGGCGGATGGGAAATGGGCAGCAGGTTATCAAGTTGTATTCCCGGTGGGATGTGGAAAGGAAATGTTGTGGATATAAATTAGCAGGAGGAGGTTATTTGAGAGTAAGGAGAACTCATGTCAAAATCCAAGAACATTTTTATTGGCCTGAACTGTATCAAGATGTAGTCGAATTTTGGAAGAAGTTTCATATGTGTCAGGAAATTGGAAACATTCAGGCAGTGATAAAGCCAGCAACTTTAATATCAATTCCCGCATTTGGGGAACATTTTACAAGGGTGTTAATTGATTGGGTAGTGTTGTCCCAAAATTAATAAAATTCAAATTTAGAAGGAAGTAAATCAAATTTATTAAATCAAAACCTATTGGGAGGGGCAGCGTGATTGAGCCCCTAACCGTGGAACTTGACCAGGCCGTCCCTCCTTGAACATCAGGGACAGCAGTTTTTATAGTCTGGATGGCGCGTACAACAAAAGACCACGAAAGATGGTTTCTTGTGTTCTGTACATGCACACACGGAGATCGCCATTGTGTTCTGTCAGTATTTCTTGTTTAGTTTGTTGCTGTTTTCAGTTCCCCCCTTGTGGTCCGAGACATGCAGGAGCATGATGAACAGACCATCACCATCCAGTAATAATCAGTGGGGTAGGATTATAATCATGAAACTGTTTCCCTTCCTTCTGGATATTATCAGCCTCCAGGCGGAAGTGATCCGCTTGGTCAGTTATATTGTCTGAGGTATTCGGAATGTATGTGGCGCACTAGGCCCCAATAACAACACAGGGGCCACCTTGTGCCACTCGCAAATAGGAGAAAGTGAAGACTGCAGATGCTGGAGATCAGAGCTGAAAATGTGTTGCTGGAAAAGTGCAGCAGGTCAGGCAGCATCCAACGAGCAAGACAATCAACGTTTCGGGCATGAGTCCTTCTTCAGGAATGAGGAAGGTGTGCCAAGCAGGCTATGATAAAAGGTAGGGAAGAGGGACTTGGCGGAGGGGTGTTGGAAATGCGATAGGTGGAAGGAGGTTAAGATGAGGGTGATTGGCTGGAGTGGGGGTGGGGCGGAGAGGTCAGGAATAAGATAGCAGGTTAGGAAGGTGGTGCTGAGTTTGAGGGTTGGGACTGAGACAAGGTGGGGGGAGGGGAAATGAGGAAACTGGAGAAAACTGTAGGAAACTCCAGTTTCCTCATTTCCCCTCCCCCCACCTTGTCTCAGTCCCAATATGGAGGGAGCCAAGGGTAGGCCTTGACAGCACGGTCAGAGTAATTCTCATTGTAAGGCCTCAGGTAATCAGTCGGAATTGAAGTCCAAATGGTTTTGTACGTTTTCCCTGTCGTCATGTTGACAACCTCAAGGCTCAGAATATTCCAGAAAGAAACAATCGGTGGGCGGACGGGGTAAGGAGCAGGGAACGGGAACATTTGCTGGTTCCAGCATTCCACCCTGATGTGGAATTAAAATAAATCGCCCCCGTGGGCGTTCCTTCACCCGCGGTGTTTGTGAGGGTCAGAGCCAGAGGGGTGTATGTTAAAGGATGTAGTGAGGCCGGAACCAACCTTTATAGTTTTGCATGTTATAACCCGTGGTCTCCCAGGTGACCTCATCATTGGCAGCAGAAATGGTCTGGTCAGGGCCTCACATGAATGACCGGGGAGATTCTCTGTCAGACCTAACCCCCGCCCATCCCCCAAATGGATAAATGTGAGGATCTGTTCTGGTCCAATCACCATTCCACCGTTTTGGATTTATTAAACGGAATGGGACTCAGGGGAATCCCCCCAATAGAGTGTGCAGGGATTCGAGTACACACCCAGCATTTCGAGATGTTATTTTGCTGTGTGTGCTGATAGAACATGGTTAGGTATGTATTAACATGGAACCCCGCGCCTACTTCGGGGAGCAGGAGCGAGGGTGGCACAATTCATTTGGTGCTGCCCCCCAGTGGCTACCAGGCAAAGGGTGAAGGCAACAATAAACAGGAACATCCCGGAGCTTCCCAAATGGAGTTATATAATGATCCAAAGGCTGTACCGCCCACACACAACAGCCCACGCTCACCGACCGTTCACAACAACCGCGCACACACGGACATCGTCAGCAGGTCCCAAGAGGAGTCAGTCTGAAAAGAAAGCAGAGGGTGAGGATGATCAACCAGTGTCTGGATATTTCTTCAGTTGTGACCAGTGTTTCCAGACTCCCCCTTCCCTCACATGTCAATACAGGTGGGTGTGTCACCGCTAATGATAACATCAAAGGGACCATTCTACTGAGGGGCGAAGCCTGGTTTAACGGGGAGAGTCTTAACCATAACCTTCCTACCCACCGATGGGACCTCCACACAATCCTCTAATTGCCTCTGTTCATCCATCCCTCACCTTCCTGTTTGTCCCGAACTGTTTTCCACATCTCCTTCAGCTGGGTGCTCAGTTCGAGCACATAGCGATGTATTCTATCGCAGCGAGGGCCAGCATCGGAACCCTCCCATGATGATGGAATCAGGCAGTTACATTGCCCGACCTGTCATCGACCCGTAAGGGGTCAAAGCATTCGACCGGCTTGTGGTGGACTGGAGTTTGTCAGAGTCCTGCATGGCCTTAGCAAGGGAGGGTTTAAGAGTTCTGTTCATTCACTCCACCATGCCTGAACTTTGTGGATGGTCGGGTGTGTGAAATTTCAGTTTAATGCCCATCAGCTGACATGTGGTTTTTACAACTCTTACAGTGAAATGGCTCCCCGGTCGGAGTCAATCTGGGACGGCACCTAACTCCCCCACCTGGGCATCCCCTCCTCAGCTACAACCCTTGCCACAGCGTTAGCTGATCAGTTCTGGGTAGGGTAGGCCCCGACCCACCTGGTAAATTGGTCAATAATCACAAGGTAATCCATCCTCCCATGGGATTGGGGAAGAGGTCCCATAAAATCCATCTGTAACTGCCCCCAGGGTCCCTTTGGGCGTGGCTGGGGCCCCATTCTAATTTTAATGGGCCAGCCTGGGTTGTACTGGGCACACGTCACACAGCGGTGACAGAATCGAGTGAAATCTCTGCCCATGCCCTTCCACCACCATTGCTTCCCGATGTTGGTTATCATAGCATCACGGCCCCACCTGGGAAATGCCAATGTGTAATTACATCCTGAGAAGGATCCTTTTATCCCCACTTTCAGCTCACCCCAGCCTCTCTGACTCTCACTGTGTCTGTGTCTGACACCATTGTGTTCAAAGTGATACAATGCCACCCTCTGGTGGCCTCCCTCTGCCACTGCACAAGAGCAGGTGTTTTTTCTGTCGAGACAATTTGCTCCTGTCCCTGTCCATTCCATTGTCTGTAAACTGCAGGCCCTGTTCCCTGTCCAAATTAATTCCAGCAATAACAACCCCCCGGCCCTGACTTTACCCCCTCATATTTTATGCCCCATCTTGCAGTGCCCACTATTTTACGTCTCTCACTTTTGCCCTCCACAATCCCACCGCCAACAAATTTGCCCCCTGCCAATTGTGCCCAGAACTGGCGGAGTCAAAAATGGGGGGTGGGGGGAATATATTTTCTCTCATTTTGTCCCGCTCCTTTTTTTTGTTCCTCCCCAGTTTTTTGAAACTGCCCCAATTGAGCAACTTCCTCCCCCACCGACACCACCCCCAGTTTTCTGCCCTGGCATTTTTGCCCATCCCCAGAGTTATTACCCCCACCCAACTCTTGCACTTTCCCCCAAACATTTTGCCCCCACCACCTTGTCCTGTTCTAATTGCCCTTTCTCCATACTGCCCCCACTGCCATTCCTACCTGCATCCCCCCACTGGATATAAAAGCCCCTTCTGTGTCTCCATCGTGTACAATAACCGTCTCCCCTACCCTCCCCACTTCACTGGGCCCTCGCCCCTGGGCTGGAGGGGGTGGGGCACGGGGAGGATGCACACTGACTGACTGGCCTATAAACTGTGTGCTTTTTCATGCACAGCAAGGTCCCATGCTTCCCCTTCACCGTCCTCACTGAGAAAGGGGCATTGTCTCTCCCACCCCCACCCCCACTCATCATTGGGACAGCAATGGGAGACACAGGGAACAGCAAGATCCCACTGTGATAACAGCATGTGCAGCACCAAGTGCTACTGAGTTCAAATCTACCCTGGGACAGGAACAGCAGGACAGAGGGTGGGAGGGACAGATAGGGAGGGAGAGAGAAAGCGAGTGAGATGAGGGACAGAGACTGAGGGAGGGACACAGAGCGAGCCAAGGACAGGAAAGATCCCAGGGAGAGACAGAAGGACAGAGATGGGGAGAGAGAGAGGCACAGTGTGAAACCAGGGAAAGAGAGAGAGAAACACCCAGGCAGAGAGAACAAAGGACAGAGAAAGATCCCAGGGAATGAAACTCCCAGGGAGAGAAACAGGGACAGACAGGAGAGAGTGTAAAACCCAGGGAGAGCACAGGACAGAGAGAACAAAACACTTAGGGAGGGGTAGACAGGACAGAGGAAGAGAGACAGAGAGAGAGAGGGAGACAGCCAGAGAGAGGGAGAGAATGAGGGAAGAGCAGCCACAGGAGAGAGATACAACAGACAGCTAGTGAAAGAGAGGGGGTTTGATGGTATGAAGCAGATAGAATGATCCTCAGGCAGGAACAACAAGATCCCGCAGGGCTGACACAGAGAGGGGTGTGGGGAGAGGTTAGCAGGGTGGTTGGAGATTGAACAATCCAAAAGTTCCAGGAAAGAGGGAGGATCCAGAGAGTTGTAGGAAGGGAATCTACAGGGGAATGTGAACAGGGAGGAGATGGGAAGGATGGGGATTGAAGGAAAGATGTGGGACAGACAGAGACAGAGAGAGTGAGCTGGGGACACAAAGGGAGAGGTGGGAGCTGGACAGCGAGAGGGAGGCAGTGACATCTGTGGGATCAGACTGTGCAGCAGCTCCCTCTCCTTCTTTCTGACCCTTTGACAACCCTCCAGCCCAGAACTTGTCCCTTGTGATAAATATCCTACAGAGATGGCCTGAACCCCACAATTCTAATGTGTGTGTGTGTGTGTGTGTGTGTGTGTGTGTGTGTGTGTGTGTGTGTGTGTGTGTGTGTGTGTGTGTGTGTGTGTAAATGAACAAGGAGACAGGCCAGTTTTTGATTGTTCTCTCTCTCTCTCTGAATGTTTCTGGCTCTTGTCTGACGATTCCAGGCGGCAGAAATGGTTTGATTCTCTCAGTCTCTGCATCGTCCTGAGGTTCAGCTCCTGGATCCAATCTCCTCCACTTGGAACTGAAAGAGACAAGTAAAAATTGATTTGAAATAAAATCCAACAGTGGTACTAAAAGCACAGCAAGATCCCACTGCTCTTTGGCCTTCCACAATCTCTCACTTTACTGTGATACTGGTTCAGTTTAATTATTGCATCATTAATGCATTGCATCACATCACAGCAACATCGAAACACAAAGAAATCACAATAGAGCAGTTAACCAGAGGCTAGAAATACACACAGCAAGATCCCACTGCAGCAGTGTGACATCAGACAGATCGTGTGTGTCACTGGCGTTGGTTAAGGGTTCGATTCTGTCTCCAGGACAACAGAGGGACCAACCCGACTGTTCAACAAATTCCAAACGCTTGTCCCTCTGTTCTCCCCTCTCTGTAACCCCCTCACTCTCTCTCCATCTCTGATACCTCTTTCTGTTACTCTCCACCCCGTGTCCTTCTCTCTCTCTCTGTCCCCTATCTCTCTCCATCTCTGAGATCTCTCTTTGTGTGTTTCTCTCTAATTTAATCCTGTACACTGTAATCTTTATTCCCCTCCACTTTAAATAACGATGACTCATTTATCATCCTTCCCTCTCTATGACCCACATTCCTCTGACATTGTGACAAGACTTTACAGAGGGTCAGATATTTTGGGTATTATTTACCTCCTCTGGAGTCCTGCCTCACAGATCCTGCAGGTTAACCTGTTTGTGTCACATTCCCAAAACCCTGGTTACTTTAAACCCAGGCTTCAAACCCATTTTAAAACCGACAGGGCCACAATCTGACAGGACCCAATTAACCAGAGGGCCCCTCAAACCAGGCCTCCACATTCCCCCCACCCCCGCAGTTGAGAATAAACCTTGGGGTTATAAACAGACCACCTCTCACCTGGGCCCCACAGGCTGCAGCCTGGCAACCAGGCCTCAGGCCTCAGGCCCATGCTCCCCTCTGGAGGTTGCTCTTGTCCAAGGCTTTCCTGGACCCAGGCATTTTGGATCTTCACTTTCCAGCTTTTCCAACAAAGGTTCTTTGGGATAAAAGGGAGAAAAAATAATTTAGGGAGGTCGGGGCGGTGAGCAAGAGCACTTTGATGCAGAATTACACAGCAAGATCCCAGTTTTAAAAGCGGCCCCTGCACCCCCCCATAACTCATCCCCAGTACATTGTAGACTGTCACAACAACATCAAAATACAAACAAATCAGAAGACAGCAATTAACCAAAACAAACACATGCACCAAACAGGGAGAGCTGCTTGTTCTCAACAGCGACAGAGAAAACAGCTCATTTGAAGAATAAATCTAAATAATTCTTGTCCACATTTATCTTCCTTCGTGGAGAAGTTTATGAAGAAAAACACCTTTGATCACAAGTCCATCAGGAAGTGGTCAGCACGTAGTGTCCTCGAGACCCTTCGGGAAAAGGAGAGGGCAGATCCTGTTGAGTGGTTCCCTGAGCAGACTGTCAAAGGATTTGGCAGAATGCCTCATCGCCAGAACTTTCCAACAAGCACCAAGACATGGCTTGGCTGGTGGTGAGAAGGGCTCTGCCTGTGAGATCCTTCATGCACGCCCGGACTCTCAGCCGCACCGCACGCTGCCCTCGAAGCGGCTGCGGGGGGGGAAGAGACTGTCACACACCTCCTTCTGGAATGTGCCTATGCAGAGGAAGTCTGGAGAGGAATGCAGTGGTATTTGTCGAGGTTCGTCCCGAGCAGCGCCGTGACGCGGGACTCCGTGCTCTACGGCCTGTTCCCCGGGACGCACACCGAGACGAACATCAAATGAGCCTGGAGGATCATCAACTCAGTGAAGGACGCTCTCTGGGTGGTCTGAAACCTGTTGATCTTCCAGCTGAAGGAGTTGACCCCGACTGAGTGTTGCAGACTGGCACATTCCAAGGTCCAGGACTACGTGTTGAGGGACGCGCTGAAGTTTGGGGCAACTGCCACCAAGGCGCGGTGGGGAAAGACCACCGTATAACATCTGCCTGTCTAACAGGGGGCCCATGCAGTCATTGGGCTCTGCTGACGCCTCAGCTAATTATATGGGCATATGGTTGAAAAATGTACAGACCTGTATAAAAATGATAATTTCTGATCTCTGTATGTAAATGTTTACATATGTATGGCATGACCACCTGTCAAATTATTTTATGAATAAAGTGTATTTTTGAAATTTAAAAAAAGTCTTCACTGAGTGGTTTGTGGACTCCACCCCTGCAATCACTGACACATTGTAACGTCTGTCAGTCTGCTCCCTGGGGTGCTCTCTGTGTCATTGAGATGTTAATTCCCAGGACAGGAGCCTTGTTTGATTTTGCTGCCCACTGAGATGTTAATTCTGGGACAGTAAAGTGTTACTGTTCCTGGTTTGTTCAACTCGGTTTGAAGCCTTGTTAGTTGTGCCAGTGCAGTTTGAAAATGTCTAACATTGGTACCAACCTAGAGTCTAAGAGCCAGCCTTTAGCCCCCCTGACACACACAGGTCTGGGAAGAGAGGGGGATATTTGCTGAGGATCCCTCGGAACTTTCCTGCTGTACCTGTAGTTTCCAAACTCTAACTCACTGTCTCTATCCCTGTCTGCCTGTTTGTTTCTCTCTCTCTCTCTCTCTCTCTCTCTTCTCTGTCCCTGTCTATCTCTCCCTGCTCTGCTCTCCATGCAGCCATTTCCAACTTGACCTACAAACTTTTATTTCCTTTCCTTTTCTCTAATATATCGGCAGAGTTTGGGAATTTCAAACATCAATCACATGCCAGCCGCTCAACACCCACATTTCCCCCTCTCTGCTACACCCCTCCCTCCCCAACACACACACACACACACACACACACACACACACACACACACACACACACACACACACACAGTACTGGGAAGATAGGGGGACCATATGCAAGTTTGGTCAAGGGGGAAGTGTCAGTGATGGTCTGAGTCCATGTAACATCACTGAAATGTCTGGGTGTGTGCGTGTGTGTATGTGTGTGTCTGTCCATCTGAGTGCACAGTTTCAGTGTCAATGTTGTCACTCCATAATGTGACTGTGTGTAAACCACGTCTTATGTCCCTGTCCCAGTAATGATCCACAAACCATACACCATCCCTCACTCTCATTCACCCACACTCTCACACGTGTACACACACACAGCCTGGCACACTACATTCAGTCCTTGGCGAACACACACACTCTCTCTCACACACACACACATGTCCCATCAGGTATCCACACTGATGTGCACACTTACACACACAGGCACTCACAATCCAAGACTCCCACTCTCACAGACAAATGCATACTCAAACAATTTCTCATACACTACAACAATCACACATACACTCTCTCACACACTCACTGTCTCTCATATGCACACACTCACTGACACACAGACATACACAGACTCACTGTCTCTCACACTCACTGATACACTCACTCTCGCACACTCTTGCTCACACATGCTCACACTCACACACTGACATACTCACTCGCACACACGTTGTCTCACATATACTCTCACACATACATTCTCACGCTCTCGCACACATACACTCTCATTCTCTCGAATACGTGCACACCCTTTCTCTCCCAATTGCACACACTCTCTCTCTCTCACCCTACATTCTTTCCCTCGCACATGCACATTCTCGTTCTCACCTGCAGACACTCTTTGTCTCTCACATGTGCACACCATCTCAAAGCGCACACACTCTTTCTCACTTGTGTACACTCTTGTTCTCTCTCATACACACTTTCTCTCACACACACACTCTCACAAACACCCTTTCCCTCGCACACATGCAAACTCTCTGTCGCACATAAATTCTCTGTCTCGCATGCACACTTTCTCTCGCTCATGTGCGCACTCTTTCCCTTGAACATGCGTGCACTTTATCACACGCGCGCACACTCTTTTTCTTGCACACGTTCACACTCTTTCTCTTGTGCACGTTCACAGTTTCACACACGTTCACACTCTGTCTCACACATTATCTTTCTTACTCTCACACACTCTTTATCTTTCACATGTGCTCACACTCTCTCTCTCACTTGCGTACACCCTTTGTCTCTCTCACACACACTTTCATGCTCATGCTTTCTTTCTCTCCCAAGCGCACACACCTTCAATGAGCTGTCTCTATTTTCTGCAAAGGGAATTCACATTTTGATGTTGCATTAATGCAGCACAGAAAACAGCTTTTGAGACATTCCTCATTGTGACAGGAATTCAGCCCCAATCTGAAACTTGGAGAGATGTAACAGAACAGAAATGACCCAGCAGCTTTCTCTGTTCCTCTCCCAATGTAACATTTGACTGGTTAGTTTATTTTGTCTTCAGTCTATTATCCAACAAGCATCCCTTCACATCTCCCATTATTTCAGTTCTACTGCCATTTCATCAGACTCCCCACATCGAAACCATCCCCATCGAAATCTCCAGGCCAAGGTAGAGAGTGGTGTTAGATACAGAGTAAAGCTCCCACTACCTGAAATGTTTCATTTTTCCTGCCCACATTCAGCGTGGGGTTAGATATTGATTAAGTCACTCACTTCCCTCATCCTGTCCTCATCAAACACACTCAGGGCAGCTCCATGACTGGGTTAGATAGAGAGTATGTGTCAATCCACACTTTCTCCATCTGAATCTCCCAGAGTTGGGGTAGAATAGAGTTAGATACAGAGTAAAATTCCCTCTACACCGTGCATTCAAACACTCCCAGGCAGCGACAGCACTGAGATTAGACACAGAGCAAAGATTCATTGACACTGTTCCCCCATCAGACACTCCCAGGACAGGGACAGCACGGGGTTAGATACAGAGTAAATCTCCCTCTACATTGTTCCCCCATCAGACACTCCCAGGACAGGGACAGCACGGGTTAGATACAGAGTAAATCTCCCTCTACACTGTTCCCCCACCAATCACTCCCAGGACAGGGAACAAAAGGGGTTAGATGCAGGGTAAATCTCCCTCTCCACTGTCCCATCAAATACTCCCAGAACAGGGACAACAATAGACAATAGACAATAGGTGCAGGAGTAGGCCATTCTGCCCTTCGAGCCTGCACCACCATTCAATGTGATCATGGCTGATCATCCTTAATCAGTATCCTGTTCCTGCCTTATCTCCATAACCCTTGATTCCACTATCCTTGAGAGCTCTCTCCAACTCTTTCTTTAATGAATCCAGAGACTGGGCCTCCACTGCCCTCTGGGGCAGAGCATTCCACACAGCCACCACTCTCTGGGTGAAGAAGTTTCTCCTCATCTCTGTCCTAAATGGTCTACCCCGTATTTTTAAGCTGTGTCCTCTGGGTTGGCACTCACCCATCAGCGGAAACATGTTTCCTGCCTCCAGAGTGTCCAATCCTTTAATAATCTTACACGTCTCAATCAGATCCTCTCTCAGTCTTCTAAAGTCAAGGGTATACAAGACCAGTCGCTCCAGTCTTTCAGTGTAATGTAATCCCGCCATTCCAGGAATTGACCTCGTGAACCTTCGCTGCACTCCCTCAATAGCCAGAATGTCTTTCCTCAAATTTGGAGACCAGAACTGCACACAGTATTCCAGGTGTGGTCTGACCAGGGCCCTGTACAGCTGCAGAAGAACCTCTTTGCTTCTATACTCAATCCCTCTTGTTATGGAGGCCAGCATGCTATTAGCCTTCTTCACTACCTGCTATACCTGAATGCTTACCTTCATTGACTGGTGTACAACAACACCCAGATCTCTCTGTACTGCCCCTTTTCTTAAATTGATTCCATTTAGGTAGTAACCTGCCTTCCTGTTCTTGCCACCAAAGTGGATAATCATACATTTATCCACATTAAACTGCATCTGCCATGCATCTGACCACTCACCTAACTTGTCCTGGTCACCCTGTAATCTCCTAACATCCTCATCACATTTCACCCTGCCACCCAGCTTAGTATCATCAGCGAATTTGCTAATATTATTACTAAAACCATCTTCTATATCATTAACATATGTTGTAAAAAGCTGGGGTCTCAGCACTGATCCCTGCGGTACCCCACTGGTCACTGCCTGCCATTCCGAAATGGAGCCGTTTATCACTACTCTTTGTTTCCTATCAGCTTTCAATCCAAGTTAGTACTTTGCCCCCAATACCATGCGCCCCAATTTTGCTCACTAACCTCCTATGTGGGACTTTAGCAAAAACATGGGGTTAGGTACAAAGGGGTTTTGTGTGTGGGAGATCTTGATCCACCCAGATAGTCCCATCAATTACACAGGGAGATTGATGGACTGGGTGAATGGGTAAACTGTGTTAGATGGGGTTCAGTGCAATCATGTGGTTATCAGGTTGGAGTACAGAGAGGGAGCAGAATGGAGGGTTACAAGAATGATCTTGAGCCTTGGAGAGGTTTTGTGGAGAGATTGAAGCCGGTTTCCTGTTGCACTGAGAAGGTTAAGGGATGATCTGATCAATATCTTCAAGATATGAACAGTACCAGACAGGGTCGATCAAGATCAATGATTCCCACTGGTTGGAGTTTCTAGAAGGAGAGGGAACAGAGTCTGGGAGTGTGGGCCCAGAGTGTTCAGGAGGGATGTTAGGAGGCACTTTGACACACAAAGGGTGAGAGAGGTGTGGAACTCTCTTCCACAAACAGCAGTGGATGATGGATCAGTTGTTCAGGTTAAATCTGACACACTGTTCCCATCAACACTCTCAGGACAGGGACTGTGTGTGGTATAGGTAGACTCCAAGAATCCCTACAGTGTGGAAACAGGCCCTCCAGCCCAACAAGCCCACACCGACCCTCCAACAAGTAACCCATACAGACTCATTCCCTTATCCTATTATCCGGAATTATCCCTGACTTATGCACCTAATCTAAACATCCCTCAACACTGTGGACAATTTAGCATGACCATTTCACCCTGACCTGCCCATCTTTGGAGTGTAGGAGGAAACCGGACCACCGGGAGGAAACCCACGCAGACACAGGGAGAATGTGCAAACTCCACACAGACAGTCGCCAGAGGTTGGAATCGAACCCGGGTCCCTGGCGCTGTGAGGCAGCAGTGCCAAACACTGAGCCACCCTGCCACCCCTCAGCAGTAAAGCTCCCTTTAGTGTATCCCCATCAAACACTTCCAGGGAAGGAGTTACAAACAGTATAAATCTCCTTCTACTCTGCCCCCATCATTCCCTCCCTGGTTAGGTAAAGCATTGACTTTGATACAGAGTAAAGCTCCCTCGATGAGATCACAATCAAAACATTTAACGGCAGGTATAATCTGATGAGAGATGCTGATTGAAACTTGGGCCCGCCTCTCCCCATCTTCCACACACACAAAACAAAAATGGAAGAACTCCACATATTCAACACCAATTTCTTTGTTTGACGCTCTGTTCTGTTCTGATTCACTGTTAGATTGCTGGCTCTGAACATCCACACGGACAGTCGTCCTAATCTCATGTGCCATGTCCTGCTCCAAAACACCGCGTCTAATACCAATCCGGAGTGTGATACAGGAGCCTCTCAGTGTCGGAGGGAGGTGAGTCTTGAGCCTGACTCAGTTGTTTGAATGTCCTGTGTTCACCTGACATCCAGGGATTCTATAATGGAGCTTTCATATTTGGAAATCCCAATATAGAGTTCATTCCGTGTCCCTGTGGAAACTGTGTGGAGAGTGTGTGTGTGTGTGTCTGTGTGTGTGTGAGTGTGTGTTTGTGTGTGTGTTTGTGTGTGTGTGTATGTGTATGTGTGTGTGTGTATATATCTGTGTATGTGCTTGCGTGTGTGTTTGTGTGTGTAGGTGTTTGTTTGTGTGTGTATGTGTATGTTTATGTGTGTGTGTGTGTGTGTATATGTGTGTTTGTGTGTGTAGGTGTATGTGTGTGTATGTTTGTCTGTATATGTGAGTTTGTGTGTGTGTATGTGTATGTTTATGTGTGTGTGTATATATGTGTGTGTCTGTGTGTGCGTGAGTGTATGTGTGTGTGTCTGTGTGTGTATGTGTATATGTGTGTGTGTATGTTTGTGTGCGTGTGTGTCTGTGTGTGTATGTGTGTGTGTATGCTTGTGTGTGTGTATGTGTGTGTGTGTGCTTGTGTGTGTGCATGTGTGTGTGTGTATGTTTGAGTGTGTGCATGTGTGTTTGTGTGTGTGTAAGTGTATGTGTATCTGTGTGTGTGTGTGTGTATGTGTATGTGTGTGTGTGTGTGTGTGTGTGTGTGTGTGTTCCCACCAGGACCTTGCATTATTGGATGAAATATGTCTTTAAACCAGGACTTATTAAACATTCAACAATATTTTCCAGATCCTTGTACACAAGTCGCAGAAAGCCAATGTGATGATGTTGTCCAATTGTAGAAGAGTTCTTGAGACATGTTCCCTTCTCTTGTGCTGACATTGACTTTATTATCAGGGAAAGAGTGGGGACGTGGGGAGTGCTTGTGTATCTGAGTGCAGTATAGATTGACCAGAATGATAGCTGGACAGAAAGGGGTCACTGGGAAGGGTGGGAAATGACCCAAACCCAGGGTTGTCTCCCTGGGATTTAGAAGGATCAGAAGGAATGAAAGTTTTTGAGACAATATTGGAAACTGCTGGGATGGAGAATGAGAAAGGCTTCTTGCTGCTTCTGGGTCTAGGATTAGAATCAACATCCAAAACTCTAACAATACTCTGAAATCGTTTCGGGATTAAAATGAAGTAACAAAGCCTCCCATTTCTCTGTGTGATATTGCACAGATTATGTCTGACTGCCTCACTCACTGAACCTTTCAACCCCCTTCCCAGTCTTTCTGTCTCCTCCTTGCATCTTACTGTCCCACATCACTTTGTGTTATCAGCAAACAGAACACAGGATCCCATCATCTCAGACATTCAGAGAGACTGTGTCCAGTGCACTGTCGGTAACAGAGAATGATTCCCTCCCATCTTCTGCTGTACAGCTCGTGTCTGTCTCAGAGTCAGCTCTGAAACATCTCCAGGACACTCCCATCCTCTCTCTGTCTGTCTCTGACTCTGTATCTGTGTCTGTAACTCTCTCGCCCTGTCTCTGAAATTAGCTTCCCCATTCCGTCATTCACACTGAGGACATTACAAAACTGCTCCATTCCCTGTAACCCAGTTTGACACTGAAGACATGAAATGTCCATTATAAATGTCCATCACTCAGTTACTTTCCAGGCCAGGCCCCTTCCCCCAAGGACATTGGGTGACTATTTTGCTCTTTATGACAAACAGAAAGCCCTCAGCCCTCACAGTCCTATTTCACTGGAATTCTGTAAATCATATTAATTGGCGGGAAGGAAGTTTGTCTGTGAGTGTTTTACTGAGATGACATCAGCAATCATGTGGACTACTTTCATCCTCAGACACCTTCCCAACGACAGTAAACAGTGTCTGCATGTATCATCCTGACGTCGCCTGCTCTTCCCTGTTTACTCCATTGGCAATTTATGTATCATCGGCACATTCTGATCATGTGTCCTGTTCAATGGAGGGAGGTACAAAGTAAAGGTCTCTTTCCACTGTCCGCATTAATGACCCCGTGTCAGGTGCAGCACAGGGAGAGCTATCTATGATGTTGCAGTCAAATATCTGAAGGACAAGTATTCCCCAAGCAGAGACATAGAGTTAAACTCAGTTTAAACTGTCTCCAACACACACCCCTCACACAGACAGACACAAAGACATATGCCATCTCTCTCATACACCATCTCCCGCTCTCTCTCTCTCGCATACACCATCTCACTATTGTTCTTTCCCACACCCAATCTCTCTCTCCCCCTTTCTCTCTCTCTCCCCCTTTCTCTCTCTCTCTCTCTCTCTCTCTCTCTCTCAATCACGTACACTATGTTGGTTTCGTTCTTGTGTCTAAATGAAACAAGGGACATGAGTGGAGAATGGGATTAGGGAATTCAACTCCACCATCGGCCTTGATCATGTTGCATGCCAGAGCATGCTTGAGGGGCCGAATGGCCTACTCCTGCTCCTATCTTCTATCATCTATTGCCTATTGTTTCTATGTGATGTCTACAGGTTCATTGACAAGACCCACGTTGGGTGAGAGAGACAGATGTGGGGATGACCAAAGAGGCTGTGACCTGATATGGCAGCTTCACTGAGTGGGCAAGTCATTGGCAGATGGAATATAACGTGGAGAAATGTCCATGTACAGCACAGATTTCCAAACTCACTCTGTGACAGATTAAAATCCTCATTCCCTGCCCAGTCCACACTTCCTGACCCAGGGAGGTTTTGTCCCTGAGGGAGGGCAGGTTTCTGTCTGGATATCATTACATTACAACATGAAGGTACTGAGTGTAACAGAGTTTGCTACATCCCATCATGTCATTTACTTCGCTGTCTGTGTGTTGTGAATTATATTTAAAACGTTGGCAGGTGGAATAGAATGTAGTGGGATGTGATTTACAAGAAGAATAGAAAAAGTAGAATATTTGTATTTAAAATGGTGAGAAATTCTGAAATGTTATTGTCCAGGGGCTTTGTCTGATCTTGTACATTAACATCAGAAAGTTAACATGATGGTAGTGCCAACAAATAGGAGGACAAATGATACATTGAATGTTCTTATCAGGTGATTGGGTTCGGAACATGGTCTTAACATGACAGTTAAGTTACAGACTGGAATCATATTGAAGTGTTCGGGGTGGTTTATACATAGAATAACAGATAACTGGGAGTGAGTCACAAAGAAGAATATAATTGAAGGTTTTAGGGTATTTTATAAACAGAGTCACATGTACATGGGAGTGAGTTACACGTTGGAATCTAATCAAGGGTATTCAGTGTGGGTTTTTTAAATGCAGAATAATTACAGAGTCCCTTATCAATGGAAGTCAGCTTCAGATTGGAATTTTATCGAGGGGATTTGAGTGATTTTATATAGAATAACAGATACCCAGGAGCGAGTTACTGACTTGAATTAAATTGAGAGGCTTGGGCGATTTATGTTCAGAGCTACCATATAACAAGAGTCTAACCCCTGACTGATCCTCAACTGCTCCATGATTTCCCCCTCACTGACCTCTGCCTGACCCCTGATCTATCCCCTGACTAACCTCGGACTGACATGTGAGTGACCCTCGCTGTCACTGATATCTGTCTGACCCTTCACTCATCCTTGACTGACTCACACTGAAGCCTGACTGACAATAATCCCCTCTAATCCCCTCACCAGCCTGACATGGAAATATATTGCCATTCCTTCACTGTCATTGGGTCAATATCCTGGAATGCCCTCCCTGATGACATTGAGGGGTCTACCTGAGGCACTCTAACACATGCACACACAGGAACAATTAGTGACACACATGCACCAACAAAAGGACTAACACCAACACTCGATGGGTTTCTGTGTCTATGTGTGTTTCTGTGTGTGTGTGTGTGTGTGTGTGTGTGCGCGCGTGTGTGTGTGAGAGACTGTCTGTCTCTGTCTGTATGTGTGATATTGTCTGTCTCTGTCTGACTATCTGTGTGTGTATGTCTCTGTGTGTGTCTCTGTGTTTGAGTATCTCTCTGTCTCTGTCTATGTGCAATGGGCTCTCTGTTGTTTTTTCTTTCTTTTTCTTTCTAATTCTTCTTTTTTTCTTTTCTTTTTTTTCGTGGGGCAGCTGGTCCAAAGACAGTCCCCTTCCTCTCAGACACCTTCAAGGAGGAGAGTCTTTGATGTTAGAAATGGGGAAAAGTGTTGTTTTTACAGATATAGAAAAAGCATACAGAAAAGGGGGACAGCAAGAGAACTATTAACCCTGCAGGTATTTAGGGAAGATTATCTCTACTTTTCAGTGCATAATTATGGATCATTAAGTACGAGCTTTAATGTAGATTTATTCAATAAAATCATTCCTTTTACCATGATGTTTAAAACAACAGTTTCAGCAAAAAGCGAAGATTACTGAAACATATAAGCAACGCACGAAAAAGATACATTGTTAAGATGTATGTACAAGAATGGAATGTACCTGTGGATAATGAAAGAAGTTACAAAGGGGAACATGGAGATAAGAGTTGAGCCTTATGACAGCACGGGCAAGGGGGAAATTACCAACTTGGAAAGAAAGGGGCAATGGGCGTGGGGCATCGATGGGTAGAGGGGAAATAGTAAGAGAGATTGGGTAATTAGGAGTCTGGAGAGATGACCTCACTCAGCTCAAAGGGTATAACTGTACACTAACCTAAGTTCTAATTTGCTTTCATTTGCTTATGCAATTGAAGCCCTTGCTTGCAAGTTCATAATGAATTGTTTTGTTTCCAGCTTTGGTGGTCTCGTCTAAATATTATTGCATTTTGTCTCTAACATTGAACACACACACACACACTGAACTGGGTATCCCAAGTAATCAAAGTGTTTCAGTATGGAATAAGCAATGAACACCACCCATAACATGATGAAATTGCCAGATATAATAAATAACATAATCATGGATTTCCTCCGACTGGGGGAAATAGTATCAGATCGAAGATAATGACCAGGAGATCCGCCGTTGCCACCAACACCAGGTAATGAGTGACACATTTGGAAAGACCACACTTTCCCCGAACCAGGATCGTTATTGCAATCGCATTAACTTGAAAGAAGTAAATAAATTCATTTATTGCTCAGGTATAATGAAGAAATGTTTTTTATTGCTTCATTTAAAGTGCAATATTAAAACTCATTCTTAACGGGTATCCCATGTTCTTGCATCAAACTGAAACTTTTTCACAAATTCGCTATGAACATTCCAATCTGGATGGATTCTAAATGTGGTGCTTGTCAGAGAATGGAAAAACTGCAGTCAAAGGCAATGATAACTGTGCAGCCAAAAAAAAATCAGAAAGCCATGTGTCCCAATGTAAAATTCACCACTTTCACAGCTGCTCATGCATTGAACGAATCAAAAAGAATAACTTGTCACACACGTAGAGAAGCAGTGATGACCCTCGAATAGACTGTTTCTTGGAATAAATGGGACAATGAGAAACTATTACAATAGCAGTGACAACAACATCTGCTTTGATCATCCCTGGGAAGGAGTTACAGAAACAATGTGAACAATCAGCTCCCTCAG
Organism: Hemiscyllium ocellatum; assembly: GCF_020745735.1. Lineage (NCBI taxonomy): Eukaryota > Metazoa > Chordata > Chondrichthyes > Orectolobiformes > Hemiscylliidae > Hemiscyllium > Hemiscyllium ocellatum. The sequence goes on along the minus strand of NW_026867582.1, from coordinate 45,289 downwards.
TCAGAGGGCATAACACTTGCTTGATGATCTGCTCTCTCATGCCAACTGAGCGATTAAGACCTGTACTCAGCAGTAATGTTCTGAAGGAAAGGGGTTAATTGCAGGAAAACAGCCCCTTCCTGTTCAGCCTCTCCATGTAGCTCAAATCCTTCAACCCTGGCACCATCCTTTTAAATCTTTTCTGAATTCTTTCAAGTTTCACAAGATCAGAATTGCACGCAATATTCCACCAGCGGCCGAATCAATGTCCTGTACAGCTGCAACATGACCTCCCAACTCTCATACTCAATATTCTGACCAATCAAGGAAAGCACACCAAACGCCTTCTTCACTATCCTATCTACCTGTGACTCTACATTCAAAGAGGTATGAACCTGCACGCCAAGCTCTCTTTGTTTAGCAACACTCCCTAAGACCTTATTAATATATATATATGTCCTGTAGTACCTCGCATTTATCTAAATTCAGCTCCATGTGCTGTTCCTCAGCCCATTGGTCCATCTGATCAAGATCCCATTGTACTCTGAGGTGACCTTCTTCGCTGTCCACTGCACCTCCCATTTTGGTGTCACCTGGTGTCACGCGGGAACACAAAACATGGGTGTTCCAGACACAGTTGGTAATGAATAAATAATGTTCCCACAGATGACAAACACATCTCCATAGATTTTAAACATTTGGTGAAAGAAGCAATGGAGACATGGGAAAAGGTCAATCCTGCAGCTAATTGTTTGCCTCTGGGTGCACTGCCTCAGATTATGATGGACACAGATTCAATGGAGGTGTTCAGGAGGGAAGTGGCAGGACAAAGCCATCAGGTTTTGGTGGTGTTCATAGACCTTTCCCGGAAGTATGAAAAACGATCAGACAGACTGGTGTGCTCTTCCACAGGAGCAGAGGCGATTGAGAGGAGACATGGATGAGATATTTCCAATCATCAGGAGCATAGACAGCATCGACAGGAAGGAACATTTCCCCTTGATGGAGAGAGCAATGCCTGGAGGGGAGGGGTGTGGTGTTGATTTAAGTTAAAGGGCAGCACATTGAGAGGAGATGTGAGAAAACAAAAATCTCTTCACCCAGATGGTGGTGGGAATCTGGAACTTCCTGCCTGTAGAGACAGACACACTCACAACATTGAAGAGTTATTTTGAGAAGCACATGTGTTGCCAAGGCACACAAGGCTATGGGCCAAGTGCTGGACAATGGGATTAGAATAGACTGGCACAAATGTGATGGCCAAAGACCTCTATGACTCTATGACTTAATGCAGCACATTTACCAAGGACCCCACTTCATCTCCACCCGTGATGATGCTGTCACTTTACTTTCAAACCGTTATGTTGTCCTGTGTTTTTCTGAAGAGAGGTTGTAAAGGCAGAGGTGCCAAACTGGCTACTGGAGACAGCTCCAGTAAATAAGGTAGGAGGCCTTTCCGTTACTTTTAAACGTTGGAACAATGGAGGCAGCTTCAATGGGAGTGGCCAGCTCTCACAGACCAGACTTTCTCGTTTGTATTTTAGCTGGAGCAGTCAGAAGCTACCTGGGGTCCCAGAAGAGTTGGGAGCTTCATTGAATGATTCCGAGCTGGTACTTTTTCTGGGATCTTTTTTGATGCTTTGTTCCACTAGGATTGAAGAACTGCATTTCAGAATCTGTGCCTGAATTGGCCGTTTTGCCAAGCGGTGTGTTTATGGGATGTTACCATATTGGAACAGTTTATTAGTAATAGGTACCCCACTTATTATTCAGTTAAATTTTCCAATAGTCGAGTTATTCTAAATTCCTCTTTATTTTGTTTGAATGTTAACTGTAGTGTTTAAATCTATTGCGTTTTACTTAACGTCGGGTCGTTTGACCAATCGCATTGTATCTGGAACACGCACTTCACATCTACCTTTAAAATTAAAAAAGGTGAGGGTCCAGGCGACCTTCATTAAATATCTTCAGGGGGTCTGGTCTGGTCCATAACAAATGTCAGGATCACAATGTCTCATTCCAAGTTGGGTTTAGGATTGTTGGACTTGAAGGCAGCAAGTGGTAGGTGTTAGTGTCTATTGTTTTGGATGTTTCAACCTATTTTTGGGTTTGGACAAAGTGAGTTTTGGGGGATTTGCAAAAAACTGAGCAAAGCAAAGCTGTTGGACCTGGCCAACAAGCTGGAGTTGGGGTTTGTAGACAAGCTGGAGTTGGGGTTTGTAGACAAGCTGGAGTTGGGGTTTGTAGACAAGTTGGAGTTGGGGTTTGTGGACAAGTTGGAGTTGTGGTTTGTAGACAAGCTGGTGTTGAGGTTTGTAGACAAGTTGGAGTTGGGGTTTGTAGACAAGTTGGAGTTGGGGTTTGTAGACAAGCTGGAGTTGGGGTTTGTAGACAAGTTGGAGTTGGGGTTTGTAGACAAGCTGGAGTTGGGGTTTGTAGACAAGTTGGAGTTGGGGTTTGTAGACAAGCTGGAGTTGGGGTTTGTAGACAAGTTGGAGTTGGGTTGACAGGGTCTGTGAGAAAAGGGGAGGTAATTGCAGCAATAGCTCGACATTTAACATTGCTGGGAATGCCACTGAAATCTTTGGAAATGGCGAAAAGTCAAATGCAGCTTGAACATGAAAAGGAAATGCTACATTGTGAATTGCAATTAAAAGAAGAGAAAAGAGAAAGTGGGAGAGAATTTCAATTCAGAAGTTAGCAATGAGAGAGGCAAGTCAACTTAAAAGGATGGGGGTGGAGTTAGAAGGGAGGTTGCGTGAGCGGGATAGTGACCATAAGCAAGCCCATTGTAGCCAAAGGCCCGATGGGTATCTGTTTAAATATGTCCAAGCATTGTATAAATTCTATGAGACAGATGTAGAAGTGTTTCTCAATTCATTTGAGAACGTGGCTAAACAAATGAAGTGACCGGTGACCATGCGGATATTGATGATGCAAACAAAGTTGGTGGGTAGAGCAAGTGAGGTATTCGCATCAAAGTAATGGATCACGATCTAGCTCGGAGGGTGAATAGCTGTTAATGGGGACTGTTAGTTGGTAACAATGGGTTCTGATGAAGCGCTGTTGTTCCAGCTTGCTCAGAGCTTCGCTGGAGCACTGCAGCAAGCCTGAGACAGAGATGTTGGCCAGCGAACAGGGTGGGGTGGGGACGTGGCAGGCAATTGGAAGCTTAGTGTCTTTTTGTCGGGCAGAACGTAGGTGTTCTCCAAAGCAGGCACCCAGTCTACACTTTTTTCCCCAATATACAGGAGACCACACAATGAGCAGCGAATACAGTAGACGAGACTGAGTGAAGTGCTGCACCTAGAAGGTGTGTTTGGGGCCTTGGATACTGAGGAGAAAGGAGGTAAAAGGACAGGTATTACACCTTAGGCAGGGGAAGGCGTGGTGAGGCTGTGGGGTGGGGTGTTGGTAGTGAAGGAAGAGAAGCCCAGGGTGTCCCAGAGGGAACGGTCCCTGTGGAAGGCTGACAAGGGAGGGGAGGGGATTGCGTGTCTGGTGGTGACATCTTGCTGGAGGGGGTGGAAATGCCAGCTCCTGATCCTCTGGATGTGGAGGGTGGTGGGATGGTTGGTGAGAACAAGGGGGAACCTCTCACTCGCGCGGGAGGGAGGAGAGGGGGATGAGGGCTGAAGTGTGGGAGATGGATGGGATCCGTCTGAGAATCCTGTCAACAACAGTGCCAGGGAATCCTCTGCTCAGGAAGAAGGTGGACACTTTGGAGACTCCCTTGTCAAAGTCAGCCTCTTTGGAACAAATGTGCCGGAAACGGAGGGACTGGGAGAATGAGATGGAGTCTTCACAGGAAGCAGGATGTGAGGATGTATAGTGCAGGCAGCTGTGCGGTGGGTTTATAGTGTATATTGGTGCCCAGTCTATCCCCAGAAATGAACACAGAGATGTCAAGGAAGGGAAGGGAGGACTCAGAGATGGATGAAGTGAAGGTAAGAGTCTGGTGGAAATTGGAAGCGAAATCAAAAAATGTTTCCAGTCCTAAGCTGTCATGGACCAGGCCAGAGCCCCTCAAAATATCTGAAAATGTAGCCTAGCCCCTAACTTTTTCCTATTTTAAAGGAAGACGTGAAGTGTGTGTTATCGATGTGATGCAGCTGTTCAAACCACTCGGCTTTAAACAGTATTTATTTAAACACTCCAGTTGAAACATGAGCAAAAGAAAATGGACTTCAGAACTTATATCCGACCAGGTGCAGTAATTATTATTAATTAACTGTTCCGAGACTGTCGCATTCCATAAAATACCCCTTGGCAAAAAGATCAATTCAAACACAGATTCTTCCAGGCTGGAGGGAACCACACCCAGAGAGAGATTTCAGATAAAGACAGAGGAATCCTTTCCTGAAGCTTGTAACTCCCCTGGACTCTCACATCTTGTGATTGCTCCAGCTAAAACAAACTAGAAATAACCTGAACTGGGAGACCTTGCCACTCCCCTTCCATTATTAAACTACACGCTTCAGCCCCTCCGCCTTTATGAGCTCTCCTCAATAAAACCAAGGAGCAATAAACTTCTGTTGTCCCACAGACGGGGGAAGGGAAGCAGTGCCGATGATACCGTCGATATAACGGAGACAGAATAATGGGTAGGGCCAGGAACAGGAGTGGAACATGCAATGTTCCACATAACCCACAAAGCGGCAGAAGAAATTGGGGCTAATGTGGGTTCCCCTGGCGACCCGTCTGACCTGAAGAAAGTGAGAGGAGTCAAAGGAAAAGTTGCTCAGGGTGAGGATGAGCCCATCACTGGGATAAAACAGAGAGCTTTACAGGGTAGAGGCCGTTCAGCCTCAGGGAGTGGAAGGTCAGGACGGATGGTGAATACATGACAGGGAGGTGGGGCTGGGCTAGGGAATGGAGTCAGAGGGAACGGGAGGGGAGGAAGGTTCCAGAAGGCTGTGGGGATCTCGAAGTTGTTGCAGCTTGTGCACCTTGATGCCTCAGAGGAAAAGGAAAGGAAGAAGTTTCTCGAGTGGTGACAGGTGCTACTGCAATGTAAGTCTCTCTCTTCCTCTTTCCCATTGCCATGAGCTCTGTGCTCCAATCTTTTTCCTTATTTTCACCTTCCTGTTGATCGGCTTCTTTGGCTTCACCTTCTTCCCAGCGCCGGAGACTCGGAGAAAGATCTTTGACCAGATTGTGGCCATTTTCTGCAGAAACCCTTCTCTCCTGGACCAGGAATTCAAGCAGAACAGCACCGCACTCGCATCCCTTGATGATGGCTCCAGAGTGTGAGAGAGGGAGTGTGAGAGAGGGAGTGTGTGTGTGTGTGTATGTGTGCGTGTGTGAGACAGAGACAGGAAGAGGGGAGGAGTGAATGTGAACATGAGGGATCCAACAATGGAATAAGAGGTGAGAGGACAGTTTAAACTCAGCCTCACGGTTCACTTTAAATTGACTCTTTAGCAGCTGTTCTGGCTCTCCAGCGATAAATTAAAAAAGTGTTGTGTGTCTTTTTTAAAAATCTATGACAGTATTTGAAGGGACATAGGAGGGAAAAGATGGAGAAGGAGAGAGTGAGAGAGTGAGTGAAAGGGATTCCAGGAATCTGGCTCCATCTGCCCAGTCGAAATCAAACAAGGAAAGGGATAGTCACAATAAACAGACAGACGGCCATTCTGCTGTGACTGTGGGGTTAGGGGTTGGAGGGGATTACAGAGATAGGGAGGGGTGTAGGGGCAGAGGTGCTGACAGAGATAGAGAGGGGTGTAGGGGCTGAGGGGCTGACAGAGATAGGGATGGGTGTAGGGGATGGAGGAGGTTACAGAGATATGGAGGTGCGTAGGGGATTCAAGGAGGTTACAGAGCTGTGGAAGTTTACAGGGGATTACAGGAAGTTTCAAAGTTAGGAGTGTAGGAGAGAGCTGGTGGGTGTTACTGGGATGGGGAGGGGTGGAAGAGCTGGTGGAAGTTACTGGGATGGGTAGGGATGGGAGACCTGGTGGAATTTACTGGGATGGGAAGGGGTGGGAGAGCTGGTGGGTGTTACTGCGATGGGGCGGGTGGGAGACTTGGTGGAAGTTACTGGGTTGGGGAGGGGTGGGAGAGTTGGTGGACGTTACTCCAATGGGGAGGGGTGGGAGAGCTGGTGGTTGTTACTGGGATGGGGAGGGGTGGGAGAGCTGGTGGATATGACTGGGATGGGGAGGGGTCTCTCCATTCCCCTCTCCCATCAACATAAAGGACGAAGTTCTTGTGAGAGGCTGATATTTCTGTCTGTGAGCCACTTTGCTAGCGAGGGGATTCAGGGCAGTGGTCATACATTGGAATGTTCAGGTTCAAGACCCACCTGCAATGGAGCAGAACATGTCCAAAAAGCAGGCTTATTTTTTAAAGACAATAATTATAATGGAGTTTGATCACTGAGTGTGGCTGGTTTGGTTTGCAGCTAAAACACATGAAGGAACACCAAGAGCACAGCTGTAAATTTAAGTTCATTAACTTAGTCATGTGGAAACATTGGTGCTTTTGCTAACTTCAAGTTGTGTCCTTTGAGACTTTCTGCGAATCTATTTCGATCGTTACAGTAAGACACAAGCAGCTTAATTACCTGTTGAGGGAGTTCCTGCTGTAATTTCTGTCTGACCGTGAACCCAAAGTTGTCTTGGTGGGTGCACTGAGCTCGGCACGGCCAGCCACTGGGACGGTTTGTGAGCATGTTCAAATATTTTTTGACTACATCTATGTTTCTTGATTCGTATTCCTGATGAAGGGCTTTTGGCCGAAATGTCGATTTCGCTGCACTTTGGATGCTGCCTGAACTGCTGTGCTCTTCCAGCACCACTAATCCAGAATCTGGTTTCCAGCATCTGCAGTCATTGTTTTTACCTCGTTCACTTTCTTGACTCCTTTCTTCTTTAACCATCTATAGATGCACTTGCGAAAACTTCTGATACTTCTAGAAATGTATCCCTTCCTATTAATCTCTCAATATTTATTTGCTGGTTTTCATTATATCTTTTCCAATCTCCCAAACTGCCAGCAAACTCTGGACAATTCCATGCTTTCCTCTTTAAGATAGAAACATTTTGAATTTTTCTTTTCTGCTTCATAAAACCACAAACTGCAGCTCAACCCAGTCCCCGTGCCACACCATACAAACTGGAGAATGGGGCACCTTTCTCAATAATAAAAGAGTACATTCCAGAGAATACAGGCAGGTCAGTTTAACACCAGGGCTGTGTACACTTGGAATAACCTGGAGCAGATCAACACAAATCCAATTGGGGAGGGTGGATATGTTTAAGGAGAGTCAGTGTGGATTTCAAATTAAACTAATGTGACTGTGCCTGATGAAAGAAAATAAATGATTGATGAAGGTACGGCTGTGCCAAGTGTTTCACAAATTATTACCTGAGAGGCTGGTTAAAAAGTGAAGCTATTGTAATAAATTGCAGAAGGCCACCATGGAGAAAGACTGTATTCGGGCAGAAACGTGCTGTGATCATAAATCACTGTAACTGGCAGACAGCAGAGTGGAAGCCATGTTGCTTTTATTGCAAGGCTCAGCATTTTATTCTTGTTTTATATATATTTATATATGAATGCATTTGGGATTCAATACCGAGAAAAAATGTCACCATTTTCTTTGAAACAATTTTGGATTTGGCAGAGATAGTGAGGTTGTTACCAGCCACCAGCATTGGGGCCCAGGCAGGCCATTCTTAATATTAGTAGGAAATAGCAGAAAGTGGAGGATGGAATTGAACAGACTTAACGATTGAGTGATGGAGTCTGGCATAATAGACCAAAGAGAGCGAACATCGATCGAACTACAGAGTAGATACTGCTGTCACTGGGAATTTGAAATATAACCTGAGTAGGTCTGGTAGCATCTGTGATGAGGGAGCCAGAAACCAACTCTCCCACACCAGTCTTTGAGCCATCAATGTGTCTCCCAAATCTGATTGGCTCTGTGCCAATTAACACTTGGCATCGATATTAATCCAGATGGCTGAGGTTTCAGCTTCTTTATCCGACACTGAGCTCCTGACAGTGACCAGGTTGAACCTTGTTTCTTGCCTGGTATATGTTGCTTATACCTACGTGGATCCTGCCCATCCCATTGCAGACTTGTCTTTAGCCCTGACCATAGACCCTGAACCCCAGCATGGGAAGGCAACACAGCCTCCTGGACTCACGTTCAGTGACGATCCCTGTGAGAAACCGACTACAATTCCAGTGCTCTCAGTTTCTCCCACTTGACTGGTTTCCGGTTCCTCTGGTGTTACAGTCGTTACTCTTGCCAAAGAATGAGCCTCCTGTTCTGCGGCAGTTGGTGTCCCTGTCCATACCTCACTCGTAATCACACTCTCCTGTCTCTGAGCACTGACCAAAATCAGACAATCCAATCCTCCAAGTAGCGACGGCCCCTTGGTGCAAATTATCCAACGACTCTTCCCCACCGAGCCAGGGCAGTGTCTATATGTCACCCTCCAGCCCATGCGCTGCAGCTGTGACAGATGGTTCATGCTGCTGGCCTTAATGTGTTCCAATTAACTGGTTCTTCTTCTCAAATTCAATACATTGAATCATGGAGTCCGACGGCACAGAGACAGGGCCTTTGTCCCAAACTGGGCAGTGCCAATCAAAATGTTCATCCCCTCTAACCCCACTACCCTGCGCTTGGCTCATATTCTTCTGAACTAAACTGAATATGCACAGACACACCTACACGCACACGGACACACAAACACACACACACTCCTATGTACACACACACAGTTGTACACAAACACACGCGCACTCACACACACACACGCCTACACACAAATACACGCAGGCACGCTCTCCTACACACACACACACCTACACATGCACTCTCTCACAGACTTGTATCCCTTTACACTCACCGACACACATATACACTCTCTCTCACGCATCACATCCCCCTCCCCCCGCCCCCGTCAGTTCAACACCGGCATCTCCAAACCATCCTTTCCTATCCATGTATTTGTGCAAATGCATTTCAAATGTTGTTAACATACCTGCCTCAGCATTTCCTTTTCAAATTAGATTCCCTTCAGCGTGCAAATAGGCCCTTCGGCCCGACAACTCCATGCCGACCATCCGAAGAGTAACCCACCCAGACCCATCTCCCTCTGACTAACGCACCTATCACGATGGGCAACTTAGCATGGCCAATTCACCTGACTTGCACATCTTTGGACTGTGAGAGGAAGCTCCTGCAGACACGGGGAGAATGTGCAAACTCCACACAGACAGTCGCTCAAGTCGGGAATCGAGCTCAGTCCCTGGCGCTCTCAGACAGCAGTGCTAACCACTGAGCCACTGTGCAGCCCCACTCTGCTGGCAGATCATTCTATATACGTACCACCCTCTGTTTAAAAAAAGTTATCCCTCAGGTTCCCTTTTATTCTTTCCCCACTAACCTTTTACTGATGCCCTCTAGTCCTCAATTGCCCAACTCGATGTAAACGAGACTGTGTGCATTGACCCAGTCCATGCTGATCATGACCTTATACATCTGTACAAGGTCACCCCCACCACACCAGTCTGCAATGCTTTAAAGAATAAAGTTTGAGCCTGTCCAAACTCTCCTGAAAACTCAGACTGTTGAGTCCAGGCAACATCCTTGTAAATTTCTTCTGCACTCTTTGGAGTTTAATAACTTCCTTCCAATAGCAAGGTGAGCAAAACTGAACACAACACTCCAAGTGTGGCCTCACCAATGTCCTGTATAACTACAACATAACTTCCAAAATTCTATACTCAGTGCCCTGACTGATGAAGGCCAGTGTGCAAAAAGCCTTCTTCCCTGCCCTGTCTAACTAGGACTCCACTTAGGGAGAACGAGCACCTCAACTCCAAGGTCCCTCTCTCCCACTACACTCCTTAAGGCTCTACCATCCACTATGAAACTCCTCCCATGATTTGACTTTCCAAAAGGGAAGATCTCATAGTTATCAATATTAAACTCCATTTGCCATTTCTCAGCCCACCTCCCCAGCTGATCAAGGTCCTGCTGCAATTTCTGATCACCTTCCTCACTGTCCATGAATCTGCCTATTTTAGTGTCATCAGTAAACTTACTAATCATGCCCTTGGACATTCTCATCCAAAACATTGATATCAATAACAAACAGCAATGGGCCCAGCTCCGACCCCTGAGGCACTCCAGTCTGACAAGCATCCTTCCACTATTACTCTCTGCTTCCTGCCATCAAGCCAATTGTGTATCCAGCTCCCCCGAATTCGATTCGATCTAATCTTCCAGAGCACCCTCCCTTGTGGAACCTTATCAAAGGCTTTCCTGAAATCCATATGGACTACGTCTTCTGCCCTGCCCTTGTCAACTTTCCTGGTCACTTCATCAAAGAACTCTAACAAATCTGTGAGGCACGGTCTCCCATTCACAAAGCCGTGCTCACTACTCCAAATCAAACCCGGATTTCCCAAACGCATGTATTTCTTATCTCTCAGAGTCTTCTCAAGTAACTTACCCACCACAGATGTTAGATTTACTGGTTGTTAGTTCACATGTTCATCTTTGTAGCTGTTCTTGAATAATGGCACAATATTCGCGACCCTCAAGGACCTCACCCGTAGCTAACGATGATGCAAAAATATCAGCCACGGCCCCTGCAGTTTTTCTCTCGCCTCTGGCAGTGTTTATATATATATTTGTCAGGACCAGGAGATTTATCCACCTTCTCCAGTAAATTCCTATATCCTCCATGTACCTCCAGGGATTCTCGAGATCCCAGCTGCCTGTATCTTAGCCATGCCAACATTTTTTCAGGTGAAATCCTCAATATCTCTTGGCATCCAGGATTCTCTATTCCTGCCACCCAATCCTTTCACCCTCACAGGAACATACACACCTTGTACTCCAGCAATCTCCCTTTTAAAAGCCTCCAACTTGCCGGAGTTTCCTGAACCTGCAAACAAACTGCTCCAATCAACCCCTGTAAGCTCTTGTCTAATTCCATCAAACTTCACCTTCGCCCAATTCAGAACTTGAACCTGTGGATCAGTTTGGTCCCTCTCCATAACTATTGTGAAATGAATAGAACTGATCACCAAGTCCCTTCCTGAGTAGAACCCTCGATATACTGCTTGGGGAAACCTTCCTGAATGTACTTAACAAATTCCACCCCATCTCAGCCCTTAACGCTATGGCATTCCCAGTCTATGATGGAAATTTAAAATCTATGTCAGCCCTATTGCTCCTGCAAGTCTCCCCAGTCTCCCTGCATATTTGTTCCTTCAATTCCCATTGACTGTTTGGGGTCCTATAGTACAACCCCAATAACATCACCATCCCCTTCTGATTTCATACCTCCACCCACAAAGCCTCACTGGATGACCCTTCAGTTATTTCATCTCTGATTACTGCTGTGATAATCGGCTTCATCAAAAAGGTATCTTCCCTCCCCTCCATCCACCCCCTCTGTACCACCTGAAGCTCCTGTACCCTGGTACGTTAATCTGCCAGTCCTGTCCCTCCCTTAGCCATGTTTCTGTGACGGGTACAATCTCCCAGCCTCACGTACCTATCCACTCCCTGAGTTCATCAGCCTTCCCGGTCAGCCCTCTTGCATGGAAGTAGATGCAATTTAATCCAATAGGTATTCCTCGTTCCCTGTCATGTTCCAGTCTGACCTGTCTCTTCAAATTCCTCTTTCTGATTACTGTATCTGCTTGAGCCTCACATTTGCCTCCCTGCTGTTGAGGATCCCACCCCCCTGCCAATCTAGTTTAAACCCTCCCTTGGAGCATGAGCAAACCTGGCTGCCAAGATATTGGTCCCCTTCCAGTTCAGGTGTAACCCGTCCCTCTTAGACAGGTCACCACTGCCCCAGAAAAGATCCTAATGATCTCCAACTCTGAATCCCTGCCCCTTGCACCAATTCTATAGCAACACATCCATCTGCCGTATCCTCCTGTCCTTCCCCTCACTAGCACGTGGCATTGGAAGTAATCAGGAGATTATCACCAATGAGCACTTGGTTTTTAACGCTCTTCCTTGCGCTCTATAATCATTCTGCAGGACCTCATCCCTACTTCTACTTCTGTTATTTGTGCCAACGTGAACAATAACTTCTGGCTGCACACCTTACTCCTTGAGAACATTCTGCAGCCGCTCTGAGACATCCTGGACCCTGGTGTCTGGGAGACAACACACCATCCTGGATTCCCATCAGCACCCACAGAATCCCCTGTCTCTGTCCCCCTAACTATCGAGTGTGCTATCACTAAGGTCCTGTTTCCCTTTCCCGTTTCCCGCTCTGCCCCAGAGCCAGTGGGATTGCCACCGACCAGGATACTGCTGCTTTCCCCTGAACGGTAACACACTTACCCCACCCACCCCCAACATGGGGGAGGGGGGACAGACAGCAGGGGGAGGGGGCAAAGGAGATCACAGGGAGAGGACATTGTGGGGAAGACAGAGCAAGCTGGGAGGGGGAAGAGTGTGTGAGTGGGGGAGAGGAGGGCAGGGGAAGCTGAGAAAGAGCGCGTAAAGAGGGGGAGAAAGGACAGTGTGGGGAGGGGGAAGGAGAGTGTGGGGAGGGGGAAGGAGAGTGTGGGGAGGGGGAAAGGAGAGCATGGGGAGGGGGGAAAGGAGAGCGTGGAGACAGGGAATGGAGAGCATGGGGAGGGGGAGAAAGGAGAGTGTGGGAGGAGAGGAGAGTGTGTGGGGGGAATGGAGAGAGTGGGGATGGTGAAAGAAGAAGTTAGGGAGAGGGGAAGGACAGTGTGCGAAGGGGAAATGTTGCAGCCCCCTTGATGCTAAAACGTTGGTGGTCATGGACAGCTATATCCCCAACAACTTCCCCATCAAACAAAGGAGAGCCCAGACGGAAAGGCAGTGGGTCTTGCAACACAAAGACACCAACAGGAACAAGCCACCCAAACAAAGAACAAGAACAAAGAACAAAGAACATTTACAGCCCAGGAACAGGCCCTTCGGCCCTCCAAGCCTGAGCCGATCCAAATCCACTGTCTAAACCGACTGCTAAGCATCTGTATCCCTCTGCTCCCCACCTCCTCATTAGATTAGATTAGATTACTTACAGCGTGGAAACAGGCCCATTGGCCCAACAAGTCCACACCGACCCACTGAAGCGCAACCCACCCATACCCCTACATTTACCCCTTACCTAACACTACGGGCAATTTAGCCTGGCCAATTCACCTGACCTGCACATCTTTGGATTGTGGGAGGAAACCGGAGCACCCGGAGGAAACCCACGCAGACACGGGGACAACGTGCAAACTCCACAGAGTCGGTCGCCTGAGTCAGGAATTGCACCCGGGTCTCAGGCGCTGTGAGGCAGCAGTGCTAACCACTGTGCCACCGTGCCGCCCACCGTGCCGCCCACTCACCGTGCCGCCCATGTATCTGTCCAGACACATCTTAAATGAATCTATCGTGCCTGCTTCTACTACCTCTGCTGGCAAGGCATTCCAGGCACCTACTTCCCTGTGTTTAAAATACTTTCCATGTGTATCCCCCTTAAACATTTCTCCTCTCACCTTGAACACATGACCTCTCGTCATTGAGTCCCTCACCCTGAGAAAAAGTTTATCTATATCCACCTTCATGATTTTATAAACCTCAATCAGGTCCCCCCTCAATCTCCTTTTTTCTAATGAAAATAAACCTAACCTACTCAACATCTCTTCATAGCTAGCACCTTCCATACCAGGCAACATCCTCGTAAACCCTCTCTGCACCCTCTCCAAAGCTTCCACATCCTTTTGGTAATGTGGCGACCAGAAATGTATACAGTATTCTAAATGCAGCCGAAACAAAGTCTTGTACAATTTTAAAATGACCTGCTAGCTCTTATACTCAATACCCCGTCCAATGAAGGTAAGCATATCATATGCCTTCTTGACCATTCTATCCACCTGTGCAGCCACTTTCATGGTACAATGGACCTGAACTCCCAGATCTCTCTGCTTATCATCTTTTCCCAAGGCTCTTCTGTTTACAGTCTAGTTTGCTCGAGAATTAGATTTCCCAAAATGCATCACTTCATATTTGCCTGGATTGAACACCATCTGACACTTCTCTGCCCAACTCTCCAGTCTATCTATATTTTCCTGTATTCTTTGACAGTCCCCGATGCTTTCTGCTACTCCACCAATCGTTGTTTCATCTGCAAACTTATTGAACAGATCAACAATGCCCTCTTCCAGATCATTTATGTATCTCACCATCAACAGTGGCCCAGCACTGATCCCTGTGGAACAGAACAGTCACCTTTCTCCATTTCGAGAATCTCCCTTCAACTACTAGTCTCTATCTCCTGTTGCTCAACCAGTTCTTTGTCCACCGAGTGAGAACCCCCTGCACACCATGTGACTTCACTTTCTCCATTAGTTTACCACGGGGAACCTTATCAAATGCCTTATTATATATGACATCGACAGCCTTTCCTTCATCTACCAACTTGGTCACTTCTTCAAAGAACTCTATTAAGTTGGTAAGACACGATCTCCCCCACACAAAATCATGTTGCTTATCACTGATAAGACCATTATTTTTCAAATATAAATAGATTTTATCCCTCAGTACCTTCTCCAGTAACTCCCCCACCTCTGATGTCAGGCTCACTGGTCTGTACTTATCTGGAATATCCCTACTACACTTCATGCACAGGGGGACAACATGAGCACTCTCCAGTTCTCCGGCACTTCTCCTGTTTAAGAAAGTGACAAAGCTGTCTATTCGGGCCCCAACTATTTCCTCTCTCACCTCCCTCAGCAACCTGGGATAGATCCCATCCGGCCCTTTTGCATTTGTCCACTTAATATCCTTGACCCAACCCAACACTTTTTCCTTCCTTATGTCAACATGATCCAGAGTAAATAAACTTCTTCCTTTAATCTTAAAATTCATCGTGTCCCTCTCCTCATTGAATACTGATGCAAAGTAATCATGGAGAATCTCACCCATTTTCTCAGGTTCGACACACAACCTTCCTTCCTTATGCTTTAGTGGACCAACTCTTTCTCTAGATACCCTCTTGCTTCTTATACATGAAGAAAAGGCCTTGGGAATCTCCTTAATTCTGCTCGCTGAAGTTATTTCATGAGCCCTTTTAACCCACTTGATTCCTCTTTTAAGATTGGTCCCACCCTCCTGATATTTCTCCAAGGCCCATTCTGTTCTTCGCTGCCTGGACCTTATGGATGCTTTCCTTTTCCTCTTGGCTAGTCGCACGATTTCTCCCACCATCCACAGTTCACGAATCTTTCCTTTTCTCTCCTTTGTTTCCAAAGGGGCATGCCTATCCTACACTATCTTCAACCTATCTTCGAAAGCCTCCCACACAGCAAATGTGGACTTCCCATCAAATAGCTGCTCCCAATCCTCATTTCCCAGCTCCTGTCAAATTTTGATATAATTAGCCTAGGCCCAGTTTCGTACTTTTCCCTCAGGACCACTCTCATCTATGTCTATGATTGACAGTGTTTCAGACAATTAACGGATTCTCTGGATTGGTCCGAACTATAGAACGTTATGAAAAACCATCGACCAAGGCACAAAAACAGGGTTCACCTGCAGACGGTTTTCTTAAATCTTCTGGAGGTGTTCTGAGGAGACCAGCACGGCAAGGGTCAGAAACCAGCTGACCAACCAGAGACCAGCTGACCACCCAGAGAGAGAGTGAGGGAGAGAGAAACCAGCTTCACAGACCCAGAGACAGAGAGACACACATACAGAGAGGGAGAGAGAGAGAGAGTCAGAGAGACAGAGAAGGAGAGAGAGACAGGTAGAGACAGAGAGAGACAGCGAGAGAGACAGAGTGAGTGAGAGAGAGGGCCAGACCGACAGAGACAGAGCGAGAGAGACAGAGAGACAGAAAGTTAGAGAGAGAGAGAGAGATAGAGTGAGAGGCAGAGAGAGAGACTGCGTATATCTCCAAGCGACTCAGGACTTAAAGCGCCAGTAGGATTACAGATAGCATGCCTGTAATTAAAGGGTATTGTAACATGTTTCCTGATAAAGAAGGGGCTGTGTATATTGGGATTGGCTCATGTTTGTACTGATTTGACCGTTTCAGTATTGGTGACACCTGGGCACATTCATTCAGATCATTCCCGTTGGAGTTTTCGAACATGTTTTAAGGAGGAATTGGACAACATCTTCATCTCTGGAATTATCTCATGAACTTCCACTGAGCTGTCTCCAAAGCAATTATATCCCAAAATTGTTTGCAAAACTCCAGCTGAGATTGTTGTCCTGCCTTCTACACTTGCACCAAGACTCCCAGACCTTTATACTCTATTCAGTTTATAATAAATGTCAAAACCCCATTTACCTTCCTTGTTGGCCGCAGAAAATGCAATGATCAGAGGGAGGTCAGTGATATATCTGATGGACAGTGACAGTCAGGGGAAGGTCAGTGATGTAGCTGCTGGAGAGTAACTGTAAGAGAGAGGTCAGTGACGTCCCCATTGTTGGAGGTCCATCTTGTTCACTGAGACCCCTTCCCTCAGGAAAGGTAGTATGCTGTCCTTACTTGGACCTTCATATGACTCCAGATCCTGGAAAATTGGGAATGGGGAATAAATGCTGACCTCACAGTAATGTACACATTCGATGTGTGAGAAGAATCAGTGAGTGAAGTGTTCTTGTTTAAAGTGGGCAGCTCCTACCCGAGAGGACAGAAGGACAGCTCGGAGACATATTTTCACACTTGGAATGAACTGTCTCGATGCAGCATCAGTTGAAATAATTGTCAAAACTCACACAACACCAGGTTCTAGTCCAACAGGTTGAACGTGTCCACCCCAGTCCCACACCAGCACCTTCACATCATGGAATAGGGTGTGATCTCAGGATGGGGCTCATGGTGTTTGAGTGGGCAGTGTTATTGCTGGCAGATTCCAGATTCTGCTTTTGTTATTTCATTATCAAGTAACCCCCCTCTGTAATCAGGATTACACTTGTTATTGTAATGGGTTTGTTCATTTCCAGAAATGTGTAAAACAGCAACAAAGCCGAGCAATGCTGTCACCTCGATCTCCCCAAGGAGCTCCCACACAGTATAAGGCAGCGTCTCTGGGAATGCATCAGCTCAGAGTCTCAAACGAGGAGCTTGTCAGCTGCCTGAAGGGACAGATCACCTCACACAGAAAAATGATTCGACCAATTGATCACGTGGAGAAAGTGTTCTACACCATCCTTGCTTTTACTGGCATCCCAGGTATGGCGCTATGACAATTGAACTTGTCTTAATCTGCTGCTGATCTGCTCTCTGGTTTTACCGTTTGAACAATAACGTCTCCAGCTCACTGACTGGTCACCCTTATCCAGGCACCGGACAGTGACAGCAATTCACTGAGCAGCATTCTCGGTACAATCCTACACTGACAGAGACTCCCAACCTCACTGCTGCTGCAGCATTTTCTGTTCTCAGTGTTGTGTCATCTGTTCCAGTTTGATATGGCTTCAAGGTATGAGGAGAGATCAGGCAGGTTAGTTCTGAAGAAGGGTCACTCGACCCGAACTCTGTGCTCTCTCCCACAGATGCTCTAGACCTGCTGCACTTCTTCTGATTTCATTACGTAAATGAAGCCAGGTTGATGGAGAATTTTGAAGGTTAAGGGATGATCTGAGTGAAGTCCAACAAAATATTAAAAGGAAAACATGAACTATTTCTACTGGTTGCAGATTTAGAACAAAGGATCATAGTCTGTGAATGGGGCTGAGAGCGTTCAGGAGAGATGTCAGAAAGCTCTTCTGTGCACAGAGGGTGGGAAAGGTTTGGAACTCTCTTACACACACACAGACATGGATGCTGCATCAGTTGGGAATTTTCAAACTCAGATTGTTCTTTTTTTTTGGAAAGCAAAGGAATTGAAGAATTTGCGCCTTGTTCTGATTTGTAAAGCTTCATCTACCATCGCTTCCCGGAATTCTCTCCTCACACTCTTTGGTCAGGAGATTGACATTTTGACAGATTGCCCTCCTGGTCCCTCCACATTGAGATGTTGGTGGGTAGGTTTACAGTGTAAATATTACAGTAAACCTAAAACTCCCACATTGTCATTAAGGGAGTCCTGCATGCTCTGCTGTACTGCCCTTGTTTAAGATATATGGTGTAGTTGTGTTTGAAATCTCACACAGGTTCTGGTGACCTGTTTTATAATCCTGCCATGGCTCCGATCAGGATTTAGTCCAATGACAGGATCAGGGGATAACTGTTTCTCTGGAGAAGGGGAGAGTTTGGATTATTGACAGTCCAATTGCTAGTCCTATAACCGATTTGAGATTGAGGATTCTAATGGGGTTCCGTACATAACCATGCAACCAAAGAAAATCATAGACTTTCTTCTGCTCTCCTAGGAGTGGATGTGAGCTCAATATCTGTCTAACCACTAGAATCTCGAGACTGTCTGGGCTGGAGGACAATCTGGAGTGAGTGTTGAAGTCTGATACTCAAACTCACTCACACCCAACCACTCCCAGTCACACAGTGCATGGGAATTTGTTGGTAAAACCTTGTTGTTGCTCTCTGGAATGGGTAAGGGGTATTTCTGATCAATAATTTGTTGTTTCTTTTCCCATTTGTCTCCCACAGTAAATTTGGTAGCAGTTACAGTCCTTTCCAGGCAAAACTGTGGTGTTTCCCCTTGCACTACCCGTTACCTGGTGTTTATGGCAGCTGCCGATCTGATGGTCATTATTACTGAGGTTATACTGTGGAAATTACCTTTCTATTATTACCTGCAGTCTTTCCTGGATATCACTCCTGTGTGCAGTGTTATTGGGGCACTGTGTCGTGCTGCCAGGGACTGCTCTGTCTGGTTCACCGTCACTTTCTCCTTTGACCGATTTGTGACCATTTGTTGTCAGAAGCTGAGAACAAAATATTGCACTGAAAAAGCTGCGACTGAGGTTCTGGCAACAACCTGCACCCTGTTCTGTCTGAAAAACATCCCCTTCTACTTTGAATATGAGCCTGTGATATTCATCAACAATGTGCCATTCTACTGTAAAACAAAGCTAAGCTACTTCACTGAGACTTGGTGGGTGGTATTAGATTGGCTCGATACAGTTTTAACCCCTTTACTGCCATTTGCTTTAATTCTGTTGCTCAATGCTCTGACAGTCAGACACATTTTAGTGACCAGTCGAGTCCGGAAGAGGCTGAAGGGTGAGAGCAAAGGAGAGAATCACAGAGACCCAGAGATGGAGAGCAGAAGGAAGGCTGTGATTTTGCTCTTCACCATCTCTGGGAGCTTCATCCTCCTCTGGTTCACTATTGTTGTGTATTTCTTATATTATATCATTCAAGGAATCAGTCCTGTTGGTTACTCGCCGTTACTTGATCACTTCAGTGCAGTTGGTTTCATGCTGCGGAACCTAAGCTGTTGCACAAACACATTTATTTATGCAGCAACATTGTCTCAGTTCAGAGCAAAGATCAGGAACGCAGTAAAATACCTGGTTACATGGATTCCTTGTGTTGTGAATAAATAAAACTTCTCCGTGAAGCCCACAGGAGGGTCCGACTGTTTCCAAACCATGAAATGATTTTGTTTTATTCACTCGTGGGATGTGGGTATCACTGACTGAGTCTGTAGTTATTCCGCATGCCGAATTGCCCCTGAGAAGGTACTGCTGAGCTGCCTTTAACACTGATGGAATGACAATATATTTCTAAATGAGGATAGTGAGTGACTCAGAGGTGAATTTGAAGGGAGTGATGTTCTCATCTATATTCTGCCCTTGTCCTTCGAGGTGGAAGTGCTCGTGGGTTTGGAAGGTGCTGTCTGAGAATCTTTGGTGAATTTCTGCAGTGCACCATGTAGATGGTAAACACTGCTACTACTGAGCGTCAGTGATGGAGGGAGGGGATGTCTGGGGATGTGATGCCAACCAAGCGGCTGCTTCATCCTGGATGGTTTTTTTCTGGTGGCAGTTGGTGTGGGAGGAGTGACAGCGATGACCAGAGGCCCGACAGGAAGGTCAATTTAAACAGATATAAAGGTTTACCTCTTGTATGGGCGGAGCGTACACTGAGCACGAGCAGACACGGGACTGCTGGTTAAGTCAGGCTTTATATTTGGGCAGTTGCTTTCCCCCCAAACAGTACTCGGGAATGTCTC
Source organism: Hemiscyllium ocellatum (assembly GCF_020745735.1). Classification (NCBI taxonomy): domain Eukaryota; kingdom Metazoa; phylum Chordata; class Chondrichthyes; order Orectolobiformes; family Hemiscylliidae; genus Hemiscyllium; species Hemiscyllium ocellatum. Next base: position 25,198 of record NW_026867582.1, on the reverse strand, counting down.
CAAACCGTCTTCCTCCTCTCACCAAAACAAAAGGGCTCTGTGCCCCAATTGGGAAGTTGACTGGTTTCAGTATTTTCCTTTAGTTTCTCAGTAGTCTCGGGGATTTAGAACAGTGGGAATGGAGGTTCGGGCAGTTGAATGTCCCTCTTGTAGAATGTGGGAGGTAAGGGTCACCACTAGTGTCCCTGCGAACTGCATCTGTGGGAAGTGCCCCCAACTCCAGCTGCTCAAAAACAGCGTTAAAGAACTGCTGCCCCCGAATGAATTGATTCCCACAGGTGAGGTGGGACTGACTACCTTTAATATCAAGGTCACATTTGTTTGAGGTTTGTAATGTTGCTACAAGGAACTCACCTCCTGACTCCCCAAAGCCTGTCCACCATCTCCAGAGCGCAAGTCAAGAGTGTGACAGAATGCTCCCCACTTGTCTGGATGACTGCAACTCCAACAACAGCGAGTAAGTTTGATACTATCCAGGACAAAGCAGCTGCTTAGTTGGCACCACATCCACAAACACACACTCCTTCCACCACTGTTTCTCAGCAGCAGCAGTGTGGACCATCTCCAACATGAACTGCAGAAATTCACCAAAGTCCTCAGACAGCATCTTCCTAACCCACAAACTCTACCATCCAGAAGGGCAAGAGAAGCAGATAGATAAGAATGGAAATCCCTGCACATTCACCTCAAAGCCACTCACCATCCTGACTTGGAAATATATCACCGTCCCTTCACTGGGCCAGAATCCTGGAGCTCCCTCCCTAACAGCATTGTGGGTCTACCTACACCACACGGACTACAGTGGTTCAACAAGGCAGCTCACACCCACACATTATGGAGGAGCAACTGGGAACAGGCAGCGTTCCCAGCCAGGTCTGGACCAGCGATGCTCACGTCCCGCAAGTGAATAAGACAAAGTGCATGCAGGTAAATGCAGAAACAGCAGTGACTCTGATCAGCACACCACCGTCTTCACTGGGGATGTTAGGGATGGGCCAGAAATGCTATTTTAGTCAGAGATCGCCCACATCTCATGTACAAAGTAATAATGGTTGATATTGACAGTAGAATTCAGGATCAGGAACATCATCAAAAAATTGAAATTGAGCATCAGGTCAATAAGAGTGTCAAAGAATAGATAATGATGATAGATTGGCAGCTGATGTAAAACTTTGGTCATTATGCAAATCAGATAATGGTAATAAGACAAGGACTAATTCTGTCCCAAAATTGCAAATGTAGATCGTACACTCCGAGCTGAGGTAATAAATGAGAAATTAAGATTTGTTTTATGGGTGATGAATAAGATGGGAGAAAGTGAGGACTGCAGATGCTGGAGATCAGAGCTGAAATTGTCTTGCTGGAAAAACGCAGCAGGTCAGGCAGCATCCAAGGAGCAGGAGAATCTATGTTTCGGGCATGAGCCCTTCTTCAGGAATGAGGAAAGTGAATAAGATGGGACAGCCACAGGGAGAGCTGTGGGAGCAGAGTCCCTGTGTATATTTAAGAATGAGAGAGTTGGATCCTGTCGGAGCTAATTACTGCAGATGCTGGGATCTATACTGAAAACAAAAAATGCTGGAAATCACAGCAGTCAGGCAGCATCCATGGAGAGAGGGCAGGCTAATGCTTTAAGTTTATCTCCATCAGAGATAGATCCTTGATCAGTTGGGGAATCGAAGATTAAAGGGAAAAGGCAGGAATGTAGCCGTGAGGAATGTTGGATCAGCCACGTTCCCATGAATGGTGGAACAGTCTGGTGAGGCCAAATAAATAGCAGATCCGAGGGGAGTACTGAGGATCAAAGGGAGCTTGGATCGCTGAAGATGTTAGCACAGGTAGACAGGATGGTTAAGAAGGTGTACGGGATGCTAGTCTTCATTAGCCAGCGATTAGAATATCGAATATAGAACACAGAATCTGTAGAGACCCCAGAATGTTGCTATCTTTTAAATGAGGCCTTCCTGAGGAATTGGAGACCATCACACATTCAGGCGGATGGGAAATGGGCAGCAGTTTATCAAGTTGTATCCCCGGTGGGATGTGGAAAGGAAATGTTGTGGATATAAATTAGCAGTAGGAGGTTATTTGAGAGTAAGGAGAACTCATGTCAAAATCCAAGAGTATTTTTATTGGCCTGAACTGTATAAAGATGTAGTCGAATTTTGGAGACATTTCATATGTGTCAGGAAATTGGAAACTTTCAGGCAGTGATAAAGCCAGCAACTTTAATATCAATTCCCGCATTTGGGGAACATTTTACAAGGGTGTTAATTGATTGGGTAGTGTTGTCCCAAAATTCATAAAATTCAAATTTAGAAGTAAGTAAATCAAATTTATTAAATCAAAACCTATTGGGAGGGGCAGCGTGATTGTGCCCCTAACTGTGGAACTTGACCAGGCCGTCCCTCCTTGAACATCAGGGACAGCAGTTTTTATAGTCTGGATGGCAAGTACAACAAAAGACCGCGAGAGATGGTTTCTTGTGTTCTGTACATGCACACACGGAGATCGCCATTGTGTTCTGTAAGTATTTCTTGTTTAGTTCGTTCCTGTTTTCAGTTCCCCCCCTTGTGGTCCGTGACACGCAGGAGCATGATGAACAGACCACCACCATCCAGTAATAATCAGTGGGGTAGGATTATAATCATGAAACTGTTTCCCTTCCTGCTGGATATTATCAGGCTCCAGGCGGATGTGATCCGCTTGGTCAGTTATATTGTCTGAGGTATTCAGAATGTATCTGCCGCACTAGGCCCCAATAACAGCACAGGGGCCACCTTGTGCCACTCGCAAATAGGAGAAAGTGAGGACTGCAGATGCTGGAGATCAGAGCTGAAAATGTGTTGCTGGAAAAGAACAGCAGGTCAGGCAGCATCCAAGGAGCAGGAGAATCGACATTTCGGGAATGAGCCCTTCTTCAGGAAAAAGAGCTCATGCCCAAAACATCGATTCTCCTGCTCCTTGGATGCTGCCTGACCTGCTGCGCTTTTCCAGCAACATTTTCAGCTCCACTCGCAAAACAACACAACAGTACGGGTGGCAATGATCTCAGCCGACACCTCAGAGTTGGCCATGCTTACCGCTGCAAAGCCATCGGCAGTCTCATTAGCCAGCCTTTCCAAGGTGGAGGCCATATTGATCAGTTCCCTAGCAGCCTTAGCACTCCCACAGGCGGGGAAGGTGAACATACAGAATCGCTCGTCTCAGTGATGGACCGTTTGGATTGAGGTGGATGCAGTTTGGGATGATCGCGGAGGGTACTGTAATGGACAACAAAAGGTAGCACTTAGGCAAGGGAGCAAGATCCTCACCAACATGGAGGGAGCCAAGGGTAGGCCTTGACAGCACGGTCAGAGTAATTCTCATTGTAAGGCCTCAGGTAATCAGTCGGAGTTGAAGTCCAAATGGTTTTGTACATTTTCCCAGTGGTCATGGTGAGCGGATGGGGTAAGGAGCAGGGAACGGGAACATTTGCTGGTTCCGGCATCCCACCCTGATGTGGAATTAAAACAAAACGCCCCCATGGACGTTCCTTCACCCGCGGTGTTTGTGAGGGTCAGAGCCAGAGGGGTGTATGTTAAAGGATGTAGTGAGGCCGGAACCAACCTTTATAGTTTTGCATGTTATAACCCGTGGTCTCCCAGGTGACCTCATCATTGGCAGCAGAAATGGTCTGGTCAGGGCCTCACATGAATGACCGGGGAGATTCTCTGTCAGACCTGACCCCCACCCATCCCCCAAATGGATAAATGTGAGGATCTGTTCTGGTCCAATCACCATTCCACCGTTTTGGATTTATTAAACGAAATGGGACTCAGGGGAATCCCCCAATAGAGTGTGCAGGGATTCGAGTACACACCCAGCATTTCGAGATGTTATTTTGCTGTGTGTGCTGATAGAACATGGTTAGGTATATATTAACATGGAACCCCGCGCCTACTCCTGGGAGCAGGACTGAGGGTGGCACAATTCATTTGGTGCTGCCCCCCAGTGGCTACCATGCAAAGGGTGAAGGCAACAATCAACAGGAACATCCCGGAGATTCCCGAACGGAGTTATACAATGGTCCAAAGGCTGTAACGCCCGCACACAACAGCCCACGCTCTCGGACCGTTCACAACAACCGCACACACACGGACATCGACAGCAGGTCTCGAGAGGAGTCAGTCTGAAAAGAAAGCAGAGGGTGAGGATGATCAACCAGTGTCTGGATATTTCTTCAGTTGTGACCAGTGTTTCTAGACTCCCCCTTCCCTCACATGTCAATACAGGTGGGTGTGTCACCGCTAATGATAACCTCAGAGGGACCATTCTACTGAGGGGCGAAGCCTGGTTTAACGGGGAGAGTCTAAACCATAACCTTCCTACCCACCGATGCGACCTCCGCACAATCCTCTAATTGCCTCTGTTCATTCCTCCCTCACCTTCCTGTTTGTCCCGAACTGTTTTCCACATCTCCTTCAGCTGGGTGCTCAGTTCGAGCACATAGCGATGTATTCTATCGCAGCGAGGGCCAGCATCGGAACCCTCCCATGATGATGGAATCGGGCAGTTACATTGCCTGACCTGTCATCGACTTGTAAGGGGTCAAACCATTCGACCGGCTTGTGGTGGACTGGAGTTTGTCAGAGTCCTGCATGGCCTTAGCAAGGGAGGGTTTAAGAGTTCTGTTCATTCACTCCACCATGCCTGAACTTTGTGGATGGTAGGGTGTGTGAAATTTCAGGTCAATGCCCATCAGCTGACATGTGGTTTTTACAACTCTTACAGTGAAATGGCTCCCCGGTCGGAGTCAATCTGGGACGGCACCCAACTCCCCCACCTGGGCATCCCCTCCTCAGCGACAACCCTTGCCACAGCGTGAGCTGATCAGTTCTGGGTAGGGTAGGCCCCGACCCACCTGGTAAATTGGTCAATAATCACAAGGTAATCCGTCTTCCCATGGGATTGGGGAAGAGGTCCCATAAAATCCATCTGTAACTGCCCCCAGGGTCCCTTTGGGTGTGGCTGGGGCCCCATTCTAATTTTAATGGGCCAGCCTGGGTTGTACTGGGCACACGTCACACAGCGGTGACAGAATCGAGTGAAATCTCTGCCCATGCCCTTCCACCACCATTGCTTCCCGATGTTGGTTATCATAGCATCACGGCCCCACCTGGGAAATGCCAATGTGTAATTACATCCTGAGAAGGATCCTTTTATTCCCACTTTCAGCTCCCCCCAGCCTCTCTGACTCTCACTGTGTCTGTGTCTGACCCCATTGTGTTCAAAGTGATGCAATGCCACCCCCCTGCTGGCCTCCCTCTGCCACTGCACAAGAGCAGGTTTTTTTTCTATCGGGACAATTTGCTCCTGTCCCTGTCCATTCCATTGTCTGTAAACTGCAGGCCCTGTTCCCTGTCCAAATTAATTCCAGCAATAACAACCCCCCCGGCCCTGACTTTACCCCCTCATATTTTATGCCCCCATCTTGCAGTGCCCACTATTTTACGTCTCTCACTTTTGCCCTCCACAATCCCACCGCCAACAATTTTGCCCCCTGCCAATTGTGCCCAGAACTGGGGGAGTCAAAAATGGGGGGTGGGTTGAATATATTTTCTCTCATTTTGTCCCACTCCATTTTTTTTGTTCCTCCCCAGTTTTTTGAAACTGCCCCAATTGAGCAACTTCCTCCCCCACCGACCCCACCCCCGGTTTTCTGCCCTGGCATTTTTGCCCATCCCCAGAGTTATTACCCCCACCCAACTCTTGCACTTTCCCCCAAACATTTTGCCCCCCACCACCTTGTCCTGGTCTAATTGCCCTTTCTCCATACTGCCCCCACTGCCATTCCTACCTGCATCCCCCCACTGGATATAAAAGCCCCCTCTGTGTCTCCATCGTGTACAATAACCGTCTCCCCTCCCCTCCCCCCTTCACTGGGCCCTTGCCCCTGGGCTGGAGGGGATGGGGCACGGGGAGGCTGCACACTGACTGACTGGCCTATAAACTGTGTGCTTTTTCATGCACAGCAAGATCCCATGCTCCCCCTTCACCGTCCTCAGTGAGAAAGTGGCTTTCTCTCCCCCACCCCCACCCCCCGTTGGGACAGCAATGGGAGACACAGGGAACAGCAAGATCCCACTGTGATAACAGCATGTGCAGCACCAAGTGCTACTGAGTTCAAATCTACCCTGGGACAGGAACAGCAGGACAGAGGGAGGGAGGGACAGATAGGGAGGGGAGAGAAAGCGAGTGAATGAGGGACAGAGACTGAGGAGGAACACAGAGCGAGCCAAGGACAGAGAAAGATCCCAGGGAGAGACAGAAGGACAGAGATGGGGAGAGAGAGAGAGGCACAGTGTGAAACCAGGGAAAGAGAGAGAAAAACACCCAGGCAGAGGGAACAAAGGACAGAGCAAGATTCCAGGGAATGAAACTCCCAGGGAGAGAAACAGGGGACAGACAGGAGAGTGTGTAAAACCCAGGGAGAGAAGAGGACAGAGAGAACAAAACACTTAGGGAAGGGTACACAGGACAGAGAGAGAGAAATGCCTAACACAGGGAGGGAGGGGGAGAGAGAAAGTAAAAGTCCAGGGAGAGAAATCCAAAAGTGAGAGAGAGAGAGAGAGAGAGAGAGAGCCAGAGAGAGCGAGAGAATGAGGGAAGAGCAGCCACAGGAGAGAGATACAACAGACAGCTAGTGAAAGAGAGGGGGGATGATGGTATGAAGCAGATAGAATGAGCCTCAGGCAGGAACAACAAGATCCCGCAGGGCTGACACAGAGAGGGGTGTGGGGAGAGGTTAGCAGGGAGGTTGGAGATATTTGTTGAGAGGGGGATATTTGCTGAGGATCTCTCAGAACTTTCCTGCTGTACCTGTAGTTTCCAAATTCGAACTCACTGTCTCTATCCCTGTCTACCTGTTTTTTTTTCTCTCTCTTTCTCTCTCTGTCTCTCTCTCTCTCTCTCTTATCTGTCCCTGTCTGTCTCTCCCTGCTCTGCTCTACATGCAGCCATTTCCCATGCACTCACTGACACACAGACATACACAGACTCACTGTCTCTTACACTCACTGACGCACACTCTTGCTCGCACATGCTCATACTCACATACTTATCTCACTCGCACACATGTTATCTCACATATACTCTCACACATACATTCTCACGCTCTCACACACATACACTCTCATTCTCTCGAATACGTGCACACCCTTTCTCTCCCAATTGCACACTCTCTCTCTCTCACCCTACATTCTTTCCCTCGCACATGCACATTCTCTTTCTCACTTGCAGACACTCTTTGTCTCTCACATGTACACACCATCTCAAAGCGCACACACTCTTTCTCACTTGTGTACACTCTTGTTCTCTCTCATACACACTTTCTCTCACACACACACTCTCACAAACACCCTTTCCCTCGCACACATGCAAACTCTCTGTCACACATAAATTCTCTCTGTCTCACATGCACACTTTCTCTCTTACACGCGCACACTCTTTCCCTTGAACATGCGTGCACTTTTTCACACGCGCGCACACTCTTTTCTCACACACGTTCACACTCTTTCTCTTGTGCATGTTCACAGCTTCACACACGTTCACACTCTGTCTCACACATTATCTTTCTTACTCTCACACACTCTTTATCTTTCACATGTGCTCACACTCTCTTTCTCACTTGCGTACACCCTTTGTCTCTCTCACACACACTTTCATGCTCATGCTTTCTTTCTCTCCCAAGCGCGCACACCTTCAATGAGCTGTCTCTATTTTCTGCAAAGGGAATTCACATTTTGATGATGCATTAATGCAGCACAGAAAACAGCTTTTGAGATATTCCTCATTGTGACAGGAATTCAGCCCCAATCTGAAACTTGGAGAGATGTAACAGAACAGAAATGACCCAGCAGCTTTCTCTGTTCCTCTCCCAATGTAACATTTGACTGGTTAGTTTATCTTGTCTTCATCCAACAAGCATCCCTTCACATCTCCCATTATTTCAGTTCTGCTGCCATTTCACAAGACTCCCCACATCGAAACCATCCCCATCGAAATCTCCAGGCCAAGGTAGTGAGTGGTGTTAGGTACAGAGTAAAGCTCCCACTACCTGAAATGTTTCATATTTCCTGCCCACATTCAGCTAGGGGTTAGTTATTGATTAAGACACCCACTTCCCTCATCCTGTCCTCATCAAACACACTCAGGGCAGCTCCATGACTGGGTTAGAACACTCAGGGCAGCTCCATGACTGGGTTAGATAGAGAGTATGTGTCACTCCACTCTTTCTCCATCTGAATCTCCCAGAGTTGGTTAGAATAGAGTTAGATACAGAGTAAAACTCCCTCTACACCATGCATTCAAACACTCCCAGGCACCGACAGCACTGAGATTAGACACAGAGCAAAGATTGCTTGACACTAATCAACCATCAGACACTCCCAGGACAGAGACAGCACGGGGTTAGATACAGAGTAAATCTCCCTCTACACTGTTCCCCCATCAGACACTCCCAGGACTGCGACAGCACTGGTTAGATACAGAGTAAATCTCCCTCTACACTGTTCCCCCATCAAACACTCCCAGGACAGGGACAGCACGGGGTTAGATACAGAGTAAATCTCCCTCTACACTGTTCCCCCATCAAACACTCCCAGGACAGGGTCAGCACGGGGTTAGATACAGAGTAAATCTCCCTCTACACTTTTCCCCCATCAGACACTCCCAGGACAGGGACAGCACGGGGTTAGATACAGAGTAACGCACCATCGACACTGTTCCCCCATCAGACACTCCCAGGGCTGGGACAGCCAGTGTTAGATACAGAGTAAATATGCCTCTCGTCTGTCCCATCAAACACTCCCAGGTCAGGGGCAGCATGGTGTCAGATACAGAGTAAATCTCCCTCTCAACTGACCCATTAAACATTCCTCGCTCAGTGACAGCACAGGGTTAGCTACAGAGTAAATCTCACTCTACATTGTCCTATCAAACACTCCCAGGACGGGAATAGCACAAGTTTAGACACAGAGTATAGTTTGCTCTGCAGAGTCTCCATCAAACACTCCCAGGACAGGGACACAAGGGGTTAGATGCAGGGTAAATCTCCCTCTCCAGTGTCCCATCAAATACTCCCAGGACAGGGACAACATTAGACAATAGACAATAGGTGCAGGAGTAGGCCTTTCTGCCCTTCGAGCCTGCACCAACATTCAACATGATCATGGCTGATCATCCTTAATCAGTATCCTCTTCCTGCCTTATCTCCATAACCCTTGATTCCACAATCCTTGAGAGCTCTGTCCAACTCTTTCTTAAATGAATCCAGAGACTGGGCCTCCACTGCCTTCTGGGGCAGAGCATTCCACACAGCCACCACTCTCTGGGTGAAGAGGTTTCGCCTCATCTCTGTCCTAAATGGTCTACCCCGTATATTTAAGCTGTGTCCTCTGTTTCAGCACTCACCCATCAGCGGAAGCATGTTTCCTGCCTCCAGAGTGTCCAATCCTTTAATAATCTTATATGTCTCAATCAGATCCCCTCTCAGTCTTCTAAGCTCAAGGGTATACAAGCCCAGTCGCTCCAGTCTTTCAGTGTAAGGTAATCCTGCCATTCCAGGAATTGACCTCGTGAACCTACGCTGCACTCCCTCAATAGCCAGAATGTCTTTCCTCAAATTTGGAGACCAGAACTGCGCACAGTACTCCAGGTGTGGTCTCACCAGGGCCCTGTACAGCTGCAGAAGAACTTCTTTGCTTCTATACTCAATCCCTCTTGTTATGAAGGCCAGCATGCTATTAGCCTTCTTCACTACCTGCTGTACCTGCATGCTTACCTTCATTGACTGGGTACAAGAACACCCAGATCTCTCTGTGCTGCCCCTAAATTTACCTAAATTGATTCCATTTAGGTAGTAATCTGCCTTCCTCTTCTTGCCACCAAAGTGGATAACCATACATTTATCCACATTAAACTGCATCTGCCATGCAACTGACCACTCACCTAACCTGTCCTGGTCACCCTGTAATCTGCCAACATCCTCATCACATTTCACCCTGCCACCCAGCTTAGTATCATCAGCGAATTTGCTAATGTTATTACTAATGCCATCTTCTATATCATTAACGTATATTGTAAAAAGCTGCGGCCCCAACACTGATCCCTGCGGTACCCCACTGGTCACTGCCTGCCATTCCGAAATGGAGCCGTTTATCACTACTCTTTGATTCCTATCAGCCAACCAAGTTTCAATCCAAGTTAGTACTTTGCCCCCAATACCATGCGCCCCAATTTTGCTCACTAACCTCCTATGTGGGACTTTATTAAAAACATGGGGTTAGGTACAAAGGGGTTTTGTGTGTGGGAGATCTTGATCCACCCAGATAGTCCCATCAATTACACAGGGAGATTGATGGACTGGGTGAATGGGCAAACTGTGTTAGATGGAGTTCAGTGCAATCATGTGGTTATCAGGTTGGAGTACATAGAGGGAGCAGAATGGAGGGTGACAAGAACGATCTTGGGCCTTGGGATTACATTCTGAGGAGAGATTGAGGCCGGTTTCCTGTCGCACTGAGAAGGTTAAGGGATGATCTGATCAATATCTTCAAGATATGAACAGTACCAGACAGGGTCGATCAAGATCAATAATTCCCACTGGTTGGAGATTCTAGAAGGAGGGGGAACAGAGTCTGGGAATGTGGGCCCAGAGCGTTCAGGAGGGATGTTAGGAAGCACTTTGACACACAAAGGGTGGGAGAGGTGTGGAACTCTCTTCCACAAACAGCAGTGGATGATGGATCAGTTGTTCAGGTTAAATCTGACACACTGTTCCCATCAACACTCTCAGGACAGGGACTGTGTGTGGTATAGGTAGACTCCAAGAATCCCTACAGTGTGGAAACAGGCCCTCCGGCCCAACAAGTCCACACTGACCCTCCGAAGAGTAACCCCCCCAGACCCATTCCCCTACCCTATTATCTGGAATTATCCCTGACTTATGCACCTAATTTAAACATCCCTCAACACTGTGGGCAATTTAGCATGACCATTTCACCCTGCCCTGCCCATCTTTGGAGTGTAGGAGGAAACCGGACCACCGGGAGGAAACCCATGCAGACACAGGGAGAATGTGCAAACTCCACACAGACAGTCGCCAGAGGTTGGAATCGAACCCGGGTCCCTGGCGCTGTGAGGCAGCAGTGCCAAACACTGAGCCACCCTGCCACCCCTCAGCAGTAAAGCTCCCTTTAGTGTATCCCCATCTAACACTTCCAGAGAAGGGGTTACAAACAGACTAAATCTCCTTCTACCCTGCCCCCATCATTCCCTCCCTGGTTAGGTAAAGCATTGAGTTTGATACAGAGTAAAGCTCCCTCAATGAGATCACGCTCAAAAATTTTACCAGCAGGTATAATCTGATGAGAGATGCTGATTGAAACTTGGGCCCGCCTCTCCCCATCTTCCACACACACAAAACAAAAATGGAAGAACTCCACATATTCAACACCAATTTCTTTGTTTGACGCTCTGTTCTGTTCTGATTCACTGTTAGATTGCTGGCTCTGAACATCCACACGGACAGTCGTCCTAATCTCATGTGCCATGTCCTGCTCCAAAACACCGCGTCTAATTCCAATCCGGAGTGTGATACAGGAGCCTCTCAGTGTCGGAGGGAGGTGAGTCTTGAGTCTGACCCAGGTGTGTGAATGTCCAGTGTTCATTTGACATCTAGGGGTTCTTTAATGGAGCTTTCATATTTGGAAATCCCAATATATTTGGTCATTCCGTGTCCCTGTGTAAACTCTGTGGCGAGTGTGTGTGTACGTATGTTGTGTGTGTGTATTTGTGTGTGTGTATTTGTGTGTGTGTATGTATGTGTGTGTGTGTGTGAGTCTGTGTGTGTGTGTCTGGGTGTGTGTGTGTGTTCCCACCAGGGCCTTGCATTATTGGATGAAATATGTCTTTAATCCAGGACTTATTAAACATTCAACAATATTTTCCTGATCCTTGTACACAAGTCGCAGAAAGCCAATGTGATGATGTCACCCAATTGTAGAAGAGTTTTTGAGACATGTTCCCTTCTCTTGTGCTGACAGATTTCCTGATCCATAACTGAATCCTTCTCTGTTCCTGCCCCCAGACAAGCATCGTACCTTTTAGTCTGGATTGTTCCTCCTCAGTCTGAGATTCAAAGACCATCACTGCCCATCTCACTGTATTCCATCTGCAGGAGGCTGAGAGATGATCACGGACAAACTGTGAGGGGGCTGTTTTAATCCACAATACCAGGACGAAAGATTTCGAAGATGTCAACCATCTTAGGTATGTTGACGGCAGCCATTTCATGTGAGCTCAGCGCGGACATTGACTTTATTATCAGGGAGAGGCTGGAAAGAGTGGGGACCTGGGGAGTGCATGTGTATCTGAGTGCAGTATAGATTCACCAGAATGATAGCTGGACAGAAAGGGGTCACTGGGAAGGGTGGGAAATGACCCAAACCCAGGGTTGTCTCCCTGGGATTTAGAAGGATCAGAAGGAATGAAAGTTTTTGAGACAATATTGGAAACTGCTGGGATGGAGAATGAGAAAGGCTTCTTGCTGCTTCTGGGTCTAGGATTAGAATCAACATCCAAAACTCTAACAATACTCTGAAATCGTTTCAAGATTAAAATGAAGTAACAAAGCCTCCCATTTCTCTGTGTGATATTGCACAGATTATGTCTGACTGCCTCACTCACTGAACCTTTCAACCCCCTTCCCAGTCTTTCTGTCTCCTCCTTGCATCTTACTGTCCCACATCACTTTGTGTTATCAGCAAACAGAACACAGGATCCCATCATCTCAGACATTCAGAGAGACTGTGTCCAGTGCACTGAAGGTAACAGAGAATGGTTCCCTCCCATCTTCTGCTGTACAGCTCGTGTCTGTCTCAGAGTCAGCTCTGAAACATCTCCAGGACACTCCCATCCTCTCTCTGCCTGTCTCTGACTCTGTATCTGTGTCTGTAACTCTCTCGCCCTGTCTCTGAAATTAGCTTCCCCATTCCGTCATTCACACTGAGGACATTACAAAACTGCTCCATTCCCTGTAACCCAGTTTGAGGTGACACTGAAGACATGAAATGTCCATTATAAATGTCCATCACTCAGTTACTTTCCAGGCCAGGCCCCTTCCCACAAGGACATTGGGTGACTATTTTGCTCTTTATGACAAACAGAAAGCCCTCAGCCCTCACAGTCCTATTTCACTGGAATTCTGTAAATCATATTAATTGGCGGGAAGGAAGTTTGTCTGTGAGTGTTTTACTGAGATGACACCAGCAATCATGTGGACTACTTTCATCCTCAGACACCTTCCCGACGACAGTAAACAGTGTCTGCTTGTATCATCCTGACGTCGCCTGCTCTTCCCTGTTTACTCCATTGGCAATTTGTGTATCATCGGCACATTCTGATCATGTGTCCTGTTCAATGGAGGGAGGGACAAAGTAAAGGTCTCTTTCCACTGTCCGCATTAATGACCCCGTGGTCAGGTGCAGCACAGGGAGAGCTCTCTATGATGTTGCAGTCAAATATTCCCCAAGTATTCCCCAAGCAGAGACATAGAGTTAAACTCATTTTAAACTGTCTCCAACACACACACCCCCCACACACAGACAGACACAAAGACATATGCCATCTCTCTCATACACCATCTCCCGCTCTCTCTCTCCCTCCCATACACCATCTCACTATTGTTCTTTCCCACACCCAATCTCTCTCTCTCTCTCTCTCTCCCTCTCTCTCTCTCACGTACACGATGTTGGTTTCGTTCTTGTGTCTAAATGAAACAAGGGACATGAGTGGAGAATGGGATTAGGGAATTCAACTCCACCATCTGCCTTGATCATGTTGCATGCCTGAGCATGCTTGAGGGGCCGAATGGCCTACTCCTGCTCCTATCTTCTATCATCTATTGTCTATTGTTTCTATGTGATGTCTATAGGTTAATTGACAAGACCCACGTTGGATGAGAGAGAAAGATGTGGGGATGACCAAAGAGGCTGTGAGCTGATATGGCAGCTTCACTGAGTGGGGCAAGTCATTGGCAGATGGAATATAACGTGGAGAAATGTCCATGTACAGCACAGGTTTCCAAACTCACTCAGTGACAGATTAAAATCCTCATTCCCTGCCCAGTCCACACTTCCTGACCCAGGGAGGTTTTGTCCCTGAGGGAGGGCAGGTTTCTGTCTGGATATCATTACATTGCAACATGAAGATACTGAGTGTAACAGAGTTTGCTACATCCCATCATGTCATTTACTTTGCTGTCTGTGTGTTGTGAATTATATTTAAAATGTTGGCAGGTGGAATAGAATGTAGTGGAATGTGATTTGCAAGAAGAATAGAAAAAGTCGAATTTTTGTATTTGAAATGGTGAGAAATTCTGAAATGTTATTGTCCAGGGGCTTTGTCTGATCTTGTACGTTAACATCAGAAAGTTAACATGATGGTAGTGCCAACAAATAGGAGGACAAATGATACATTGAATGTTCTTATCAGGTGATTGGGTTAGGAACATGATCTTAACATGAGTTAAGTTACAGACTGGAATCATATCGAAGTGTTCGGGATGGTTTATACATAGAATAACAGATAACTGGGAGTGAGTCACAAAGTAGACTATAATTTAAGGTTTTCGGGTATTTTATGAACAGAGTCTCATGTACATGGGAGTGAGTTACACGTTGGAATCTAATCAAGGGTATTCAGTGTGGGTTTTTTAAATGCAGAATAATGTACAGAGTCCCTTATCAATGGAAGTCAGCTTCAGATTGGAATTTTATCGAGGGGATTTGAGTGCTTCTATATCGAATAACAGATACCCAGGAGCGAGTTACTGACTTGAATTAAATTGAGGGGCTTGGGCGATTTATATACAGAGCTACCTCAACTGCTCCATGATTTCACCCACACTGGCCACTGCCTGACCCCTGAGCTATCCCCTGACTAACCTCGGACTGACATGTGAGTGACTCTCGCTGTCACTGATAGCTGTCTGACCCTTCACTCATCCTTGACTGACTCACACTGAAGCCTGACTGACAATAATCCCCTCCAATCCCCTCACCATCCTGACATGGAAATATATTGCCGTTCCTTTACTGTCATTGGGTTAATATCCTGGAATGCCCTCCCTGATAACATTGAGGGGTCTACCTGAGGCACTCTAACACATACACACATAGGAACAATTAGTGACACACATGCACCAACAAAAGGACTAACACCAACACTCGATGGGTCTCTGTGTCTATGTGTGTTTCTGTCTCTGTCTGTGTGTGTGAGAGACTGTCTGTCTCTGTCTGACTATCTGTGTGTGTGTGTGTCTCTGTGTTTGAGAATCTCTCTGTCTCTGTCGATGTGCAATGGGCTCTCTGTTGTTTTTTTTTCTTTCTTTTTTCTTTAATTCTTTTTTTTAGTTGGGCAGCTGGTCCAAAGACAGTCCCCTTCCTCTCAGACACCTTCAAGGAGGAGAGTCCTTGAACACGCACACACACACTGAGCTAGCTCCCTCAGAGCCAGCTCTCAGAGTGACCTGAACCTCTGACTCTCCGGTTTAGTTTATTTCCCTTTTCCCACACTCCCGCCTAACTGCGGTAGTGTTTATTTTTTCCCCAGCCCCCATGTTGTGTGTGTGTGCAGGTGTGAGACACAGCGAGGCTCTCTGTTGTATTGGAGGCTGTATCCATTAAATGGGGTTAACAACCCTCTATCTGCCTCTGCCTATTCTTCTTCTAGTTCAGTTTTAATAATGCTGTTGGTCATGTTGATGTGTCTGTGTGGGCCCAGCTCTGCCTGCAATGGGAGAAGTTTAAATCAATGAATTAATTAAAATCTGATGACTCAATGTCTCTGTGTGTCCTCCTTGTGTTTAAAGTGATACAATGCCACCCTCTGCTGGCCTCCCCGCGCCACTGCACATGCGGCAGGTTTGTTTTGGGACAATTGGCTCCTGTCCCTGACCATTCTATTGGTTCGGACAGTCACACAATGACCTGAGTGACGCAAGACGCTGCGCGGTGATGTCACCCAAGTTGACCGCACCCCCTTTCGGAGGGATCATCAGGGAGGAAGCGGGAGGAGGCAAGAGGTGACTCAGGCCGGGGGCCTGAGGCGAGGCAGAGCTCCTCCCTCTGGAGGTCAGGAGGAGAAATCAGGAAACGTTCCGCGACTCCCTCGTCAGGTCCACAACCACCACACACTCTACTTCCTCTCCCAGCACCTTCCCCTGCAACCGCAAGAAATGCAAAACTTGCGCCCACAACTCCCCCCTCACCTCCCTCAAAGGCCCCAAGGGATCCTTCCATATCCGTCACAAATTCACCTGCACCTCCACACACATCATTTACTGCATCCGGTGCACCCGATGTGGACTCCTCTACTTTGGGGAAACAGGCCGCCTCCTTGCGGAACATTTCAGAGAACACCTCTGGGACACCCGCACCAACCAACCCAACCGCGCTGTGGCTGAACACTTTAACTCCCCCTCCCACTCCGCCAAGGACATGCAGGTCCTTGGCCTCCTCGATCCTCAGACCATGGCAACACGATGCCAGCAGGAGAGCGCCTCATCTTCCGCCTAGGAACCTTCCAACCACAAGGGCTGAATGCAGATTTCTCCAGCTTCCTCATTTCCCCTTACCCCAACCTTATCTCAGTCCCAACCCTCGGACTCAGCACCGCCTTTTTGACCTGCAGTCTTCTTCTCGACCTCTCCGCCCCCAGCCCCTCTCCAGCCTATCACCCTCCCCTTAACCTCCTTCCACCTATTGCATTCCCAACGCCCCTCCCCCAAGTCCCTCCTCCCTACCTTTTATCTTAGCCTGCTTGGCACACCTTCCTCATTCCTGAAGAAGGGCTTATGCCCGAAACGTCGACTCTCCTGCTCCTTGGATGCTGCCTGACCTGCTGCGCTTTTCCAGCAACACATTTTTCAGCTCAAGCGTACATAAAGCCTGGGATCTCAGATCGGAATCTTAATCCAGAGAAAATATACATTTAGTGTTTCAAACATTGGCAAGTAAACATCATCAAATTATTTTGTTAAGCTTTGTGAAGGGATACATTATTCCATTTTTCATCACTTCTCTGAATTTCCTCTGGGTAACTGCATAAATAAAGGTGTTTGTGCAGCAACTCAGGAGCTGCAGCATGAAGCCAATCTCTCTTACAAATGTTGGCAGAGGAACTGGGTATCCCAAGTAATCAAAAATTGTTTCAGTATGGAATAAGCAATGAACACCACCCATAACATGATGAAATTGCCAGATATAATAAATAACATAATCATGGATTTCCTCCGACTCCCCATCTCTGGGTCACTAACACTGTTCCCGGTCGTCTGAGCCCAGAGTGTCCTGTGAGCTCTGTTGGCTAATATAATGTTTCTGACTGTCAATGTGTTTAACAGTAGAATCAGAATAAATGGAATAAATAGCGTTATTATGTAATGCATTAATTCAAAAATAGACCAGACAGTTGATGTACTTACATTTAGATGTACTCGACAAAACCATGGACTATTTGACAGCCAATATTGATGGGAATACATGAAGTACCAGAAAATGTTTTGCAAACAACTCAGCACAGTCTCTGTTCCTAAAACCACACCCGCTGTTTTCTTGGTGCAATGTTTATTTCTCCTCAACTTTTGGCAACATATGGCCACAAACCGATCAAAGGTGAACGTGAACGTGAACCAGACAGAGCAGTCTGTGGCTGCATAAAGCAGAACCGCGTGGATGTTGCACAAGGAGACATAATGTAGGAAAAGAATCTCCGCCCGATATGTGATAGGAATTTGTCGTAGTATCAGATCGAAGATAATGACCAGGAGATCTGCCGTTGCCATAGCCACCAGGTAATGAGTGACACATTTGGAAAGGCCACACTTCCCCCGAACCAGGATCGTTATTGCAATCACATTAACTTGAAAGAAGAAGATAAATGAATTCATTTATTGCTCAGGTATAATGAAGAAATGCTTTTTATTGCTTCATTTAAAGTGCAATATTGAAACTCATTCTTAACGGGGATCCCATGTTCTTGCATCAAACTGAAACTTTTTCACAAATTCGCTATGAACATTCCAATCTGGATGGATTCTAAATGTGGTGCTTGTCAGAGAATGGAAAAACTGCAGTCAAAGGCAATGATAACTGTGCAGCCAAAAAAAATCAGAAAGCCATGTGTCCCAATGTAAAATTCACCACTTTCACAGCTGCTCCTGCATTGAACAACTCAAAAAGAATAACTTGTCACACACATAGAGAAGCAGTGATGACCCTCGAATAGACTGTTTCTTGGAATAAATGGGACAATGAGAAACTGTTACAACAGCAGTTACAACATCTGCTTTGATCATAGCTGGGAAGGAGTTACAGAAACAATGTGAACGATCAGCTCCCTCAGTCAGAGGGCATAACACTTGCTTGATGATCTGCTCCTCATGCCAACTGAGCGATTAAGACCGCACTCAGCAGTAATGTTCTGAAGGAAAGGGTTAATTGCAGGAAAACAGCCCCTTCCTGTTCAGCCTCTCCATGTAGCTCAAATCCTTCAACCCTGGCACCATCCTTTTAAATCTTTTCTGAATGCTTTCAAGTTTCACAAGATCAGAATTGCACGCAATATTCCACCAGTGGCCGAATCAATGTCCTGTCCAGCTGCAACATGACCTCCCAACTCTCATATTCAATATTCTGACCAATCAAGGAAAGCATACCAAATGCCTTCTTCACTATCCTATCTACCTGTGACCTACATTCAAACAGGTATGAACCTGCACTCCAAGGTCTCTTTGTACAGCAACACGCCTTAAGACCTTACCAATAAATGTATAAGTCCTGCTAAGATTTATTTTTCCAAAGTGCAGCACCTCGCATTTATCTAAATTAAGCTCCATATGCTGCTCCTCAGCCCATTGGTCCATCTGATCAAGATCCCATTGTACTCTGAGGTGACCTTCTTCGCTGTCCACTACACCTCCCATTTTGGTGTCACCTGGTGTCATACGGGTACACAAAACATGGGTGTTCCAGACACAGTTGGTAATGAATAAATAATGTTCCCACAGATGACAAACACATCTCCACAGATTTTAAACATTTGTGAAAGAAGCAATGGAGACATGGGAAAAGGTCAATCCTGCAGCTAATTGTTTGCCTCTGGGTGCACTGCCTCAGATTATGATGGATACAGATTCAATGGAGGCGTTCAGGAGGGAAGTGGCAGGACATAGCCATCAGGTTTTGGTGGTGTTCATAGACCTTTCCCGGAGGTATGAAAAAACGATCGAACAGACTGGTGTGCTCTTCCACAGGAGCAGAGGTGATTGAGAGGAGACATGGATGAGATATTTCCAATCATCAGGAGCATAGACAGCATAGACAGGAAGGAACATTTCCCCTTGATGGATAGAGCAATGCCTGGAGGGGAGGGTGTGTGGTGTCGATTTAAGTTAAAGGGCAGCACATTGAGAGGAGATGTGAGAAAACAAAAATCTCTTCCCCCAGGTGGTGGTGGGAATCTGGAACTTCCTGCCTGTAGAGACAGACACACTCTCAACATTGAAGAGTTATTTTGAGAAGCACATGTGTTGCCAAGGCACACAAGGCTATGGGCCAAGTGCTGGAAATGGGATTAGAATAGATAGGTGGTCGTTTCTGACTGGCACAAATGTGATGGCCAAAGACCTCTATGACTCTATGACTTAATGCAGCACATTTACCAAGTACCCCGCCCTTCATCTCCACCCGTGACGATGCTGTCACTTTACTTTCAAAACATTATTTTGTCCTGTGTTTTTTTGAAGAGAGGTTGTAAAGGCAGAGGTGCCAAACTGGCGACTGGAGACAGCTCCAGTAAATAAGGTAGGAGGCCTTTCCGTTACTTTTAAACGTTGGAACAATGGAGGCAGCTTCAATGGGAGTGGCCAGCTCTCACAGACCAGGCTTTCTCGTTTGTATTTTAGCTGGAGCAATCAGAAGCTATCTGGGGTCCCAGAAGAGTTGGGAGCTTCATTGAATGATTCCTAACTGGTACATTTTCTGGGATCTCTTTTGATGCTTTGTTCCACCAGGATTGAAGAACCGCATTTAAGAATCTGTGCCTGAATTGTCCGTTTTGCCAAGTGGTGTGTTATGGTATGTTACCATATTGGAACAGTTTATTAGTAATACCCCATTGGTTTATTAGTAATAGTACCATTTATTATTGAGTTAAATTTCCAATAGTCGGGTTATTCTAAGTTCCTCTTTATCTTGTTTGTATTTTAACTGTAGTGTTTAAATGTATTGCGTTTTACTTAACGTCGGGTCATTTGACCAATCGCATTGTATCTGGAACACGCACTTCACATCTACCTTTAAAATTAAAAAGGTGAGGTCCAGGCGACCTTCATTAAATATCTTCAGGGGGTCTGGTCTGGTCCATAACAAATGTCAGGATCACAATGTCTCATTCCAAGTTGGGTTTAGGATTGTTGGACTTGAAGGCAGCAAGTGGGAGGTGTTAGTGTCTATTGTTTTGGATGTTTCAACCGATTTTGGGTTTGGACGATGTGACGTTTGGGGGATTTGCAAAAAACTGAGCAAAGCAAAGCTGTTGGACCTGGCCAACAAGTTGGAGTTGGGGTTTGTAGACAAGCTGGAGTTGGTGTTGACAGGGTCTGTGAGAAAAGGGGAGGTAATTGCAGCAATAGCTCGACATTTAACATTGCTGGGAATGCCACTGAAATCTTTGGAAATGGCTAGAATTCAAATGCAGCTTGAACATGAAAAGGAAATGCAACATTGTGAATTGCTTTTAAAAGAAGAGAAAAGAGAAAAGGGGAGAGAATTTCAAATCAGAAGTTAGCAATGATAGAGGCAAGTCAACTTAAAAGGGTGAGGGTGGAGTTAGAAGGGAGGTTGCGTGAGCAGGATAGTGATCATGAGCAAGCCCATTGTAGCCAAAGGCCAGATGGGTATCTGTTTAAATATGTCCAAGCATTGTTAAAATTCTATGAGACAGATGTAGAAGTGTTTTTCAATTCATTTGAGAATGTGGCTAAACAAATGAAGTGGCTGGTGACCATGCGGATATTGATGATCCAAACAAAGTTGGTGGGTAGAGCAAGTGAGGTATTCGCATCAAAGGAATGGATAACGATCTGGCTCGGAGGGTGTATAGCTGTTAATGGGGACTGTTAGTTTAACAGTGGGTTCTGTATACTAGTAGACTATGTGATAACACGGCCCGGCGTGGAGGGGTGAGGGTAAGGACTTGGGAGAGTTCAAGCCCTAAAGTTGTTGAACTCAATACCAAGTCCAGAAAGCTGTGGAGTTCCTGGGCGGAAGATGAAGCGCTGTTGTTCCAGCTTGCTCAGAGCTTCGCTGGAGCACTGCAGCAAGCCTGAGACAGAGATGTTGGCCAGCGAACAGGGTGGGGTGGGGACGTGGCAGGCAATTGGAAGCTCAGTGTCTTTTTGTCAGGCAGAACGTAATCAGCGGAAACGTTTCCTGCCTCAAGAATGTCCAATCCTTTAATAATCTTATATGTCTCAATCAGATCCCCTCTCAGTCTTCTAAGCTCAAGGGTATACAAGCCCAGTTGCTCCAGTCTTTTAGTGTAAGGTAATCCTGCCATTCCAGGAATTGACCTCGTGAACCTATGCTGCCCTCCCTCAATAGCCAAAATGTCTTTCCTCAAATTTGGAAACCAGAACTGCACACAGTACTCCAGGTGTGGTCTCACCAGGGCCCTGTACAGCTGCAGAAGAACCTCTTTGCTTCTATACTCAATCCCTCTTGTTATGAAGCCAGCATGCTATTAGCCATCTTCACTACCTGCTGTACCTGCATGCTTACCTTCATTGACTGGTGGACAAGAACACTCAGATCTCTCTGTACTGCCCCTTTAGCTAAATTGATTCCATTTAGGTAGTAATCTGCCTTCCTGTTCTTGCCACCAAACATTCCATACATTTATCCACATTAAACTGCATCTGCCATGCATCTCATCTCACCACTCACCTAACTTGTCCTGGTCACCCTGTAATCTCTGAACATCCTCATCACATTTCACCCTGCCATCCAGTTTTAGTATCATCAGCAAATTTGCTAATGTTATTACTAATACCATCTTCTATATCATTAACATATTTGTAAAAAGCTGTGGTCCCAGTACTGATCCCTGCGGTATCCCACTGGTCACTGCCTGCCATTCCGAAATGGAGCCGTTTATCACTACTCTTTGTTTCCTATCAGCTTTCAATTCAAGTTAGTACTTTGCCCCCAATACCATGCGCCCTAATTTTGCTCACGAACCTCCTATGTGGGACTTAATCAAAAAGATGGGGTTAGGTACAAAGGGGTTTGTGTGGGGAGATCTTGATCCACCCAGATAGTCCCATCAATTACACAGGAGATTGATGAACTGGGTGAATGGGCAAACTGTGTTAGATGGAGTTCAGTGCAATCATGTGGTTATCAGGTTGGAGTACATAGAGGGAGCAGAATGGAGGGTTACAAGAACGATCTTGGGCCTTGGGATTACATTCTGAGGAGAGATTGAGGCCGGTTTCCTGTCGCACTGAGAAGGTTAAGGGATGATCTGATCAATATCTTCAAGATATGAACAGTACCAGACAGGGTCGATCAAGATCAATAATTCCCACTGGTTGGAGATTCTAGAAGGACAGGGAACAGAGTCTGGGAATGTGGGCCCAGAGCGTTCAGGAGAGATGTTAGAAGCACTTTGACACACAAAGGGTGGGAGAGGTGTGGAACTCTCTTCCACAAACAGCAGTGGATGATGGATCAGTTGTTCAGGTTAAATCTGACTCACTGTTCCCATCAACACTCTCAGGACAGGGACTGTGTGTGGTATAGGTAGACTCCAAGAATCCCTACAGTGCGGAAACAGGCCCTCCGGCCCAACAAGTCCACACTGACCCTCCGAACAGTAACCCACCCAGAACCGTTCCCCTCCCCTATTATCCGGAATTATCCCTGACTTATGCACCTGATCTAAACATCCCTCAACACTGTGGGCAATTTAGCATGACCATTTCACCCTGACCTGCGCACCTTTGGCGTGTAGGAGAAACCGGACCACCGGGAGGAAACCCACGCAGACACAGGGAGAATGTGCAAACTCCACACAGACAGTCGCCAGAGGTTGGAATCGAACCTGGGTCCCTGGTGCTGTGAGGCAGCAGTGCCAAACACTGAGCCACCCCTGCCACCCCTCAGCAGTAAAGCTCCCTTTAGTGTATCCCCATCAAACACTTCCAGGGAAGGAGTTACAAACAGAATCAATCTCCTTCTATCCTGCCCCCATCATTCCCTCCCTGGTTAGGGAAAGCATTGAGTTTGATACAGAGTAAAGCTCCCTCAATGAGATCACAATCAAAACATTTAACGGCAGGTATAATAATCTGATGAGAGATGCTGATTGAAACTTGGGCCCACCTCTCCCCATCTTACACACACACAAAACAAAAATGGAAGAACTCCACATATTCAACACCAATTTCTTTGTTTGACGCTCTGTTCTGTTCTGATTCACTGTCAGATTGCTGGCTCTGAACATCCACACGGACAGTCGTCCTAATGTCATATGCCATGTCCTGCTCCAAAACACCGAGTCTAATTCCAATCCGGAGTGTGATACAGGAGCCTCTCAGTGTCGGAGGGAGATGAGTCTTGAGTCTGACTCGGTTGTGTGAATGTCCTGTGTTCATCTGACATCCAGGATTTTCTTTAGTGACAGATTAAAATCCTCATTCTCTGCCCAGTGCACACTTCCAGACACAGGGAGGTTTTGTCCCTGAGGGAGGGGTCAGTTTCTGTGTGGATGTTCAAAAGTTTGTGAGAAGATTTGTAGTTCGGGTGCTCGTTGTTGTGGTTCTGTTTGCCAAGCTGGGAGTTTTTGTTGCAAACGTTTCATCCCCTTTCTAGGTGACATCTTCAGTGCTTGGAGCCTCCTGTGAAGTGCTTCTGTGCTGATTCCTCCGGCATTTTATATTGGTTTGAATCTGCCGCTTCCGGTTGTCAGTTGCTGTCCGCTGCAGTGGCCGGTATATAGGGTCTAGGTCGATGTGTCTGTTGATAGAATTTGTGGATGAGTGCCATGCCTGTAGGAATTCCCTGGCTGTTCTCTGTTTGGCCTGCCCTATAATAGTGTGTTGTCCCAATCGAATTCGTGTTGTTTGTCATCTGAGTGTATGGCTACTAGGGATAGCTGGTCACGTCTTTTCGTGGCTAGTTGGTGTTCATGGATGCGGGTTGTTAGCTGTCTTCCTGTTTGTCCTATGTAGTGTTTTGTGCAGTCCTTGCATGGGGTTTTGTACACTACTACGTTGGTTTTGCTCATGCTGGTTATCGGGTCCTTTGTTCTGGTGAGTTGTTGTCTGAGAGTGGCTGTTGGTTTGTGTGCTGTTATGAGTCCTAGTGGTCGCAGCAGTCTGGCTGTCAGTTCAGAAATGCTCCTGATGTATGGGAGTGTGGCCAGTCCTTTGGGTTGTGGCATGTCCTCATTTCGTTGTCTTTCCCTAAGGCATCTGTTGATGAAATTGCGCAGGTATCCGTTTTTGGTGAATACCTTGTATAGGTGTTCTTCTTCCTCTTTTTGTAGTCCAGGTGTGCTGCAGTGTGTTGTGGCCCTTTTGAATAATGTCCTGATGCAACTTCATTTGTGTGTGTTGGGGTGGTTGCTTTCATAGTTCGGGACTTGGTCTGTGTATGTGGCTTTTCTGAATTCACCACAAAGGTATGCAGAAAAGCCACACACACAGACGAAGTCTTGAACTATGAAAGCAACCACCCCAACACACACAAACAAAGTTGCATCAGGACACTCTTCAAAAGGGCCACAGAGGAACTGGGTATCCCAAGTAATCAAAGTGTTTTCAGTATGGAATAAGCAATGAACACCACCCATAACATGACGAAATTGCCAGATATAATAAATAACATAATCATGGATTTCCTCCGACTCCCCATCTCTGGGTCACTAAACATCTGTCCCCAGTTGTCTGAGCCCGGAGTCTCCTGCGAGTTCTGTTCGCTAAGATAATGTTTTCCGGACAGTCCAGTGTGTTTTAACAGTAGAAACAAAAATAAATGGAATGAATGGTGTTATTATGTAATGCATTAATTCAACAATAGTCCAAACAACT
>NC_083444.1:34453897-34456397 GCF_020745735.1 Hemiscyllium ocellatum | reverse complement strand
ACCCTAACCCTAACCCTAACCCTAACCCTAACCCTAACCCTAACCCTAACCCTAACCCTAACCCTAACCCTAACCCTAACCCTAACCCTAACCCTAACCCTAACCCTAACCCTAACCCTAACCCTAACCCTAACCCTAACCCTAACCCTAACCCTAACCCTAACCCTAACCCTAACCCTAACCCTAACCCTAACCCTAACCCTAACCCTAACCCTAACCCTAACCCTAACCCTAACCCTAACCCTAACCCTAACCCTAACCCTAACCCTAACCCTAACCCTAACCCTAACCCTAACCCTAACCCTAACCCTAACCCTAACCCTAACCCTAACCCTAACCCTAACCCTAACCCTAACCCTAACCCTAACCCTAACCCTAACCCTAACCCTAACCCTAACCCTAACCCTAACCCTAACCCTAACCCTAACCCTAACCCTAACCCTAACCCTAACCCTAACCCTAACCCTAACCCTAACCCTAACCCTAACCCTAACCCTAACCCTAACCCTAACCCTAACCCTAACCCTAACCCTAACCCTAACCCTAACCCTAACCCTAACCCTAACCCTAACCCTAACCCTAACCCTAACCCTAACCCTAACCCTAACCCTAACCCTAACCCTAACCCTAACCCTAACCCTAACCCTAACCCTAACCCTAACCCTAACCCTAACCCTAACCCTAACCCTAACCCTAACCCTAACCCTAACCCTAACCCTAACCCTAACCCTAACCCTAACCCTAACCCTAACCCTAACCCTAACCCTAACCCTAACCCTAACCCTAACCCTAACCCTAACCCTAACCCTAACCCTAACCCTAACCCTAACCCTAACCCTAACCCTAACCCTAACCCTAACCCTAACCCTAACCCTAACCCTAACCCTAACCCTAACCCTAACCCTAACCCTAACCCTAACCCTAACCCTAACCCTAACCCTAACCCTAACCCTAACCCTAACCCTAACCCTAACCCTAACCCTAACCCTAACCCTAACCCTAACCCTAACCCTAACCCTAACCCTAACCCTAACCCTAACCCTAACCCTAACCCTAACCCTAACCCTAACCCTAACCCTAACCCTAACCCTAACCCTAACCCTAACCCTAACCCTAACCCTAACCCTAACCCTAACCCTAACCCTAACCCTAACCCTAACCCTAACCCTAACCCTAACCCTAACCCTAACCCTAACCCTAACCCTAACCCTAACCCTAACCCTAACCCTAACCCTAACCCTAACCCTAACCCTAACCCTAACCCTAACCCTAACCCTAACCCTAACCCTAACCCTAACCCTAACCCTAACCCTAACCCTAACCCTAACCCTAACCCTAACCCTAACCCTAACCCTAACCCTAACCCTAACCCTAACCCTAACCCTAACCCTAACCCTAACCCTAACCCTAACCCTAACCCTAACCCTAACCCTAACCCTAACCCTAACCCTAACCCTAACCCTAACCCTAACCCTAACCCTAACCCTAACCCTAACCCTAACCCTAACCCTAACCCTAACCCTAACCCTAACCCTAACCCTAACCCTAACCCTAACCCTAACCCTAACCCTAACCCTAACCCTAACCCTAACCCTAACCCTAACCCTAACCCTAACCCTAACCCTAACCCTAACCCTAACCCTAACCCTAACCCTAACCCTAACCCTAACCCTAACCCTAACCCTAACCCTAACCCTAACCCTAACCCTAACCCTAACCCTAACCCTAACCCTAACCCTAACCCTAACCCTAACCCTAACCCTAACCCTAACCCTAACCCTAACCCTAACCCTAACCCTAACCCTAACCCTAACCCTAACCCTAACCCTAACCCTAACCCTAACCCTAACCCTAACCCTAACCCTAACCCTAACCCTAACCCTAACCCTAACCCTAACCCTAACCCTAACCCTAACCCTAACCCTAACCCTAACCCTAACCCTAACCCTAACCCTAACCCTAACCCTAACCCTAACCCTAACCCTAACCCTAACCCTAACCCTAACCCTAACCCTAACCCTAACCCTAACCCTAACCCTAACCCTAACCCTAACCCTAACCCTAACCCTAACCCTAACCCTAACCCTAACCCTAACCCTAACCCTAACCCTAACCCTAACCCTAACCCTAACCCTAACCCTAACCCTAACCCTAACCCTAACCCTAACCCTAACCCTAACCCTAACCCTAACCCTAACCCTAACCCTAACCCTAACCCTAACCCTAACCCTAACCCTAACCCTAACCCTAACCCTAACCCTAACCCTAACCCTAACCCTAACCCTAACCCTAACCCTAACCCTAACCCTAACCCTAACCCTAACCCTAACCCTAACCCTAACCCTAACCCTAACCCTAACCCTAACCCTAACCCTAACCCTAACCCTAACCCTAACCCTAACCCTAACCCTAACCCTAACCCTAACCCTAACCCTAACCCTAACCCTAACCCTAACCCTAACCCTAACCCTAACCCTAACCCTAACCCTAACCCTAACCC